>NC_052639.1:34621391-34883307 GCF_016161935.1 Mauremys reevesii
GACTATTGGCCAAAGGCGGTGGGGAGGAGTGGCGACCTCACAGAGAGGATACGACATCAGCCAGGCAGGACAGGGCGAGGGCCAGGAAGCCTCAGGGTCCTGTGACTTTGCTTCAACCGTCTCCTCTCAGGTCTCTCTTTGAGGACTGGGGGTGTGGGGTTCCATTGCCTGGCGCCAGGAGGAGGGCCTCTTTCCAGTTCTCTCCTTCCCTTTTAGTGATTTTACTAGAAAACCTTCGACCCTGTTTTAGGCGGTAGAGCCTCCTCGAGGAAGGGTGTCCTAGAGTGTCTGGATTCAGATGCCAGTGCTCCCCATTCAAGGAAGTTCCCACCACCCTGATCTCTGTGTTACTTGGGGTGGGAGAGCAACATCTGTATTGATTTGCTCTGGCTGCTAGACAGAGTGCAGGCTTAGCTGTCAGAACTTTCCTGGAGCTATGAAGGGGAGAGGCCCATGTGTAGCAGGACTGCAGGGCAGGCAGCGGGTTCACAGAGCATTGTGGGATACTGGCAGAGATTGAGTTATGGTGATATAATGAACAACCCAGATGTCTACACCTGACAGCACTCTGTCCATACTAAGTTTGCTGCAAAAAGCTCTACTATTCTCATTAGTAGTTTTTATTTTACTTTACCAAAACAGGGCAGTTTGTGGCCAAACGTGGCATTGCAGTGTGTACACCAGCCCAAAGCTGCTGACCGAGGAGGCGTTGTGTGTTTTCACACACAGAGCAATATAATTCTGCTGAAATAACACCTGTAAGTGCAGATCTGGCCAAAGATTCCACACACACACAACATGAGGAAAACCTCACCTGCTCCCTCTCTACTTTGTAGGGCCAGGTGGTCAAGACCCAGGAAGTCAGGTGTGAGCAGACACTGTACCTTAGTCACAGGCAGGCTCTATGGTTTAGCTGGTTAAAGTACCTGTTTTTGTAAACAAAGGATCCTGGGTTCAACTCCCAGTGGTGCCTTGTTGAGATGTTTTGAGAGCACCTGGTATTGGCTACTGTCAGAAGACAAAATACAGAGCTAGATGGACCTTTGGTCTAGCCCAGTGTAGTTTTCTTATGGTTTAAATTACACTCCACAGGCACTGATAATAGAATTACTGAAAGTTTGGGATTTAAGAGCTGATAGGTCAGTGGGCCAGCCCTCGTGGATGAACCCCTCCTCTGGGGACAGAGGCAGGTTTGAGCTCTGCACCAAATGCTCATTGTGGCTGCCAGAATCTGTGGGCAGCTCATTTAGTTTCCACCCAGGGTTGAGTCTGGTTCACACATCGAGGATAACAGCCCTTTGTTTCTCCTGCCCCAATAACATGGAGACTGGGAATGCAACACCAGCCACAAGTGATCATTTCGGCAAACAACCCAACCTATTCCAACATGCTGTAAATCCATGCAGACTCATACACGAAACCTTGCAAGAAAAATCTTCCTGAGGGTCTGAGCACCTGCTGCTGGAGGAAGGAGGAGCTGTGGGTTGGGATTGAGGAGCAGCGTGAGGCAGGGGCCTGTAGTTGGGATTGAGGGCACTGGGAATGAGAGGGGCCTGTGGAGTTGGGATTGAGGCACTGGGAATGGAGGAGGGCTGTGGGTTTGGGACAGAGGAGAAGGGTGAAGAGGAGCAGGCTCTGGTTGGGAGTGAGGCTGGGGACTGGGTCCCAATACTAAATTGGGGTTAGATCAATGTTAGGACAGGGTGGCAGTGGAGGGATGGTGAGTCCCTAGACAACACAGTGAGTACAGTGCCTTCTTATTTTCCCCTTTTCCACCCAGGCAGGCAGGTGAACTCTGCAGAGGCACCTCTGGGCTTGCACTGACTAAGACAACAGCTGTGAGTGGGGTGGGAGAGGATGGCTCATGTTAAAGGACTTTTGGTTGCTGGACTTATGAACCGTGAGAGAAGGACACTGCCTAGCTTATTTGGGGTGGGTCTTTCCCTCGTGGTTTATGTTTATGTGTTGGGGCTGCTGACATGACTACTAACCTGGGCTTACATTGCAGTGTAGACAACACTGAGAGGGCATCTATACTGTGATAAAATCCCTGTGGCCCAGCTGGCCTGGATGATCTGATTTGGGCTCCTGGGGCTCAGACTGGAGCCCAGGCTCAGAACCCTCACCCCTCATGGGAGTCTTGGAGCTGGGCTGAAGCCCAAATGTCTACACTGTAATTTTATAACCCTGCAGCACAAGCCCCACAAGCCTGAATCAACTGACCCAGGGTTTGAGAATAGTGACTTGGGTGTGTTAATGGCAGTGTAGACATAATGCTGAGCTATGTCCACACTGCAATGAAACACCAGGGCTGTCCGTGCCAGTGCAGGCTCCCAGGCTAGGAGCCATGGGGTGGTAAATTTGCACTGTAGACATCTCAGCTCAAGCTCAATATCAGGTTCTGGGAGCCCTCAAAGTTGGGAGGAGTTTAGCAAAGTGAAAAGGTAAAATGGCAGTGGAGTATTGCCTGGAGTCAATGGCATTTCTCCATTGGTCTGTCTGCTTTGGGACAGGGACAATAACATGTCCTGCTGCTTTCGTTATTTCAAGGGCGGTTTAGGATTTTCATTCTCACACACGGTGCCTGAAGCAGGACTCAATCCTGGGTGGAAACTAAATGAGCTGCCCACAGATTCTGGCAGCCACAATGACATTTGGTGTGAGATCCCAGACCTGCCCTGTCCCAGAGGAGAGGGTCATCTGTGATGGGCTGGAACACTGACCTATCAGCTCTTAACTCCCAAACTTTCAGTAACTCTGTTATCAGTGCCTGTGAGTGTAATTTAAACCATAAAAACAGCCACCTGGGCTGGACCAAAACCCACCTAATGCTGTATTTTGTCCTCTGACAGCAGCTAATATCAGGTACCCAAAGAGTTACTCAACAAGGCACCACTGGGAGTTGAACTCAGGATCTCTTGTTTAGAAGGTAGGTGCTTTAGCCAGCTAAGCCATGGTGCCTACCTAGAGCTAAGGCACAGTGATGCCCACAGCTGACTCCCTGACAGCTCCACCAGGGCCTGACACGCTTTGCATGTGTTTGGATTCTGCAAAGCAGAGAAGCAGGTGAGCTTTTCCTTGCAAGCTGTGTGTGTGTGTGTGTGTGTGTGTGTGTGTGTGTGTGTGTGTGAATCTTTGGCCATGTCTGCACTACAAAGTTATTTCAGCATCATTATATTGCTCAGGTGTGTGAAAAACACACAATGCTCCCTCGGTTGGCAGCTTGTGGCTGGTACACACACTGCAATACCACGTCTGGCGACAAAACTGCCCTGTTTGGTGACAAAATAAAAACACCTTGACAGAGGTCTAGAGCTTTTGCAGCAAACTTAAAAGACAAATTGTCAGTGTAAATGCTGCTGGTCATTATATCACCATGACTGGCCTCCACAGTATCCCACCATGCCTGCCGTGAACTCGCCTGCCTGCATTCCTGCTACAGAGGCTGGGCCTCTCCCATTTCATGGCTCAGAAAGTTCTGACAGTTGAGTCACCATCTGGAGGAGAATAGCTCAATGGTTTGTACATTGGCTTGCTAAACCTCAGGTTATGAGTTCAATCCTTGAGGGGCCATTTAGGGATTAGGGCAAAAAACTGTCTGGGGTGGTCCTGCTTTGAGCAGGGGTTGGACTAGATGATTTCTTGAGGTCCTTTCCAACTCTGATATTCTATGATTCTACACTGGGATTAGGTTGATATAACTGCATTGCCAGCCTAAGTAATGTAATTACACCAAGCAAATTTTGTAGTGTAGACCTGTCCAGAATCACACACACCTTGGGAGCAAAACTTCAGCTGCTCCTCTGCTTTACACAATCAAACAGAACAACACTTGTCAGGTCCCAGTGGGGATTGGCAGAGAGTCAGGTGTGGGCAGACACGATGCTTTAAATAACAGCAGGTACCATGGCTTAGCTGGTTAAAGTGCCTGTTTTGTAAACAGAAGATCCTGGGTTCAACTCCCAGTGCTGCCTTGAGGAGTGGCTTTGGGAGACCTGGTATTGGCTACTGTGAAAACAAGATTCAGAGCTGGATGAACTCTATGCTGCCCTTCCTCCTGCTCACTGCTCTCCTCCCTCACTTGCCCTTACGGTCATTACACAGTGGCATGGGCGAGCCGTCCAGTTTTTTAGAGTCCTGGGGTGGTGTTCCCCCCTGTTCAGGCCCCTGAGGCCTGCACTTCACACAGCTCTCCCTGATTTCAGCTGTTGGTGAGGGCCTCACTGCTAGCGCAGACTGGGCAGTTTCTTGCCTGAGACACACTCTCCAAAAGCAGGACTAATGCTTAGAGCAGGTTATCAGATATTTCAGATCTGTTGGTCTGCAGCAAGACTCTCCATTGAGTCTTAACCAGCTCTGTTATTACACAGGGACGAACAAACGGGTGAAATGGTGCCTGGAACCCTTAAGAAGAATCCACCCCACCAAGTACCAACACTTGTTGCTATCCGCTCTCAGCTCAGTTTTGGGGTCACTCCTTGCCTTTATCAACCTGGGGGGGGGGGCTCAGAAAATCATAGCAAGCATGTTCTCCAGTGGTGCAATTAGTTAGTGCACAGTACTTATAGAGCAGTGCTGAGGAGCTATGCTGAGGTTGTGAGTTCAAGCTGCACCTGGAGCACTGGTTTCCATTAACCAAGTGGCATCACCCCCTCATTTGGTCCTGTGGAATGTAGAATTCCAGCCCTGGGACACTGAGGAGGAGAGGAGACAAACATGCTCCCTTCAATTATTACCTCCTCTCTAGAGCACAGGTCAGAATCTACAATCCTTTCTCCCCCCCCACCCCAGCCCCTGTGCCAGGATCCCTCAAGCAGAGCCTGGAGTCCTGCCCCTGGCGTCTGTACTATTGACAAACTCTAAGTGACAGGGACAAAACACTCAAATCCCGCCTGGTGCGAGAGCCAGGTTGCTCTTCAAATTCTGTCGTTCGTACATTTCCAAGTCTGGGAATGTCCACAACAACATTGAATGGGAAGCTGCCTGCAGAACAGTTACAGTGCACAGAGCTCCTGTGGAGGAGGGTGGGAATTAGTAACATTTTGAAGATCGTTTGGGAAATGGGCCTGTGCTGACAAGGTTTGTCTCTGTTCATATTTCACCTTCAGGTGTTATGTTGAGGGATCTTTAATATATTTTTGTGAGGTTAACAACTATCTCCTCAACTTTATTTACTCAACTTAAAATTGATGTCACTTGATTTTGCATCTCCTGTGAAAATACAACTGACACGTGTGGCTTTCTACAGGGG
Organism: Mauremys reevesii; assembly: GCF_016161935.1. Classification (NCBI taxonomy): domain Eukaryota; kingdom Metazoa; phylum Chordata; order Testudines; family Geoemydidae; genus Mauremys; species Mauremys reevesii. Next base: position 34,626,643 of record NC_052639.1, read on the forward strand.
TCATGATGTTAAAGTTGGGAAATCAGGTCTCTGTACTTCTGTGGAGGTTGCTTTTTACAGCTGAATCACTGCCAGGCACACCGGGCAGTTAGCTGCACCCACTGTCCTTGCCGGGGCCCCTGCTGAACCCTGGGCGGCTGCACTGCCGTGCTGGAGTGACTCTGCAGGAGAAGCTGCTGTGGAGCAAGGTAGAGCAGGTGCAGGAAGGAGACAGGGTCACTATTCACATTCTGAACTGCAGAATTTTCCAAATTTGGGAATAGATTCATAGACTTAAGGTCAGAAGGGACCATTATGATCATCTAGTCTGACCTCCTGCACAATGCAGGCCACAGAATCTCACCCACCCACTCCTGTAACAAACCCTAACCTATGTCTGAGTTACTGAAATCCTCAAATCGTGGCTTAAAGACTTCAATGTGCAGGGAATCCTCCAGCAAGTGACCCGTGCCCCACGCTGCAGAGGAAGGCGAATGTCCGAGAACAATTCTAAGGGAAGGTGAGCATGAGCAGTGACACTGGAGATGCCCAGACCTCCAATGGGGGCAGCGTAGAAATTAATATTGGGAAGATCATTTGTGAAATTAGTCGTCACTGACAAGCTTTGTCTCTGTTCTATTTCACGCAATGGTGTTAGTTAGAGCATCAGGACAGGTTTTACTATATTAATTAAACACTTAATTTTATTTACCCAAGCCAAAAACTTAGTGTCACTTATTTGTTCTCTGTCCTAGCAAGAATGAATTGAATTTCATGACTTTCTGGAAAGTGCAGCGAGATGAAATGTGGGGAATTCAGTCTGTGTGTTTGTGAGCTGATGTTTTCCTCTCACAGGTCAGTGCCTGCATTGAAATACCAAGAGAGATCTAAGGGCTGGTGTCGCTGGGCACTGAACTGACAGGCGACGTCTCTCAGGGTGTGAATCCCCCTCCCCAAACCCATAGAGTTAAGGTGACCTAAGCCCTGGTTAGATAGTGCTAAAGAAAAGGAAGAATTGTTCTGTCAATGCAGCTATTACAGGGATGGGAAAACCCCTCCAGTCACTGTCTACTCCAAAGTGCTATAGCAATGCCACAGCAGCATTTTAAGTGTAGACAGAGTGAAGCTAGATCTGGCTCCAATTTGCACTGTGGATGCTCAGGCACTAAGACTACAATAATAACAACAACAGCACAGTGCTTGCGTAGTTTGCAGGATATAAACATGCAAGAGGTTACCCACAGGGATTTCTAGTCCATCGCCTTAACCACTCAGCCACACCTACTTGATGTACAGCTGTTCCACTGCATGATGATTCAGTTCTCACTGAATTGTCACTTCAAGTGTTGCTCAGACCAGCTTCCCCAGCACACTCACGGCTGCGCATCAGTGTAAGTGTGTCCTGGGCTGAACAGTGAGAATTCCTGCCCATTTCCCTTCTGGCTGGAGCAGGCTGAGAGTGTGTTTGTGTTAATGGCATTGCTGTAGATTGTTGTTCATTCCCCACTCTGACAATACAGGAATAAGGGAATCTCTCTGATTTACCTAACTACTTTTGTTGTTACAGTGGATGAAATGACATTTTCCCCTATCCCTGCCCTGTTCCTGCTCTTTGTTATAGTTCAATATATTTTAACTGAGGAAAATGATAATAAAAATATCTGCTCTCCAGCAAAACTTGAAGCAACATCAAAGCAACAGGAATGAAACAATTTGTTCCCGAAGAAGGGACTTGATGACTAACAATTGCTTTGAAATGGGGAACAGTCAAACCGTGACGCTCAGGCTTTGGCCAGCCTAATCAAGGCATTTCTCACATTCTCTCCCATGTGGCTTGTCTGATGTCTAATAGGGAACGTCCTCTGATTGAAGCTTTTCCCAAATGCAGAGCATGTGTGAGTCTCTCTCCACTGTGGATTCTACGATGTCTGACAAGGTTTGAGCTGTCAATGAAGGTTTTCCCACACTCCAGAGCATGTGTAGGGTCTCTCTCCTGTGTGGATTCTACGATGTCTGCTCAGGCTAGGGCTCTGTTTGAAGCTTTTCCCGCACTCAGAGCATCCATAAGGTTTCTCACCTGTGTGGATTATCTGAGGTGTGATAAGGGCTGACGACCGACTGAAGCATTTCCCACACTCCAGAGCACGTGTAGGGTTTCTCTCCTGTGTGGATTCTCTGATGCTTGCGACAAGGGCATATCTCCAACTGAAGCGTTTCCCACACTCAGAGCATCCATGGGTTTCTCACCCGTGTGGATTCTCCTATGTGTGATAAGGTAGGAGCTCCGACTGAAGCTTTTCCCACACTCAGAGCACATGTAGGGTCTCTCTCCTCTGTGGATCCCCTGATGTGTGAAAGGTCTGAACTCCCATTGATGCTTTTCCCACACTCATGCCATGTGTAGTGTGTCTCTTCCAAGTTGATTCTCTCGTGTGTAATAAGGTCTGAGAGGCTACTCAGGTTTCCTCTGGCCTCTGCTGAGACTCACAGGCTTTGCTTTTCTGGGAGTGCACAACTCTCAGAAACATTCCCTTTAGGTCTTCCTGATAATGTCCTATGTGGTTCTACTTGCTCAGCATCTTCCTACTAAGGATTCTCCTCATTCTCACTCACCATCCCAACACCTGATGGGAGACAGAGAATCCAGACATAGGTCACTCCCTGCGCTGGAGAGAAAGGAAATCTCAGAGACAAGAAGGGAAAAAGGGATGAACAAACCAAAATACGTGTGGGAGAGATCAAACCTATCAGGAGCTCATTTTCCTCAAACCCTTCCCCAGATGAGAGAGGAAGGGATCAGTTCTGGGTGTGCATCTCACCACAACACTCAGGGGAAAGTGAGATTGGGGAGGGACCTGCTGCCAGTTGTCAGTTAGGGTAGGTGGGAAGCCATGAGTGACATCTGCCTAATGATTCCACATCTGAAGGGAACAATCCTGAACTTGCAGAGCTCACAAGGTCTTTGTAGGGCATCCCAAATGTTTCCTGTATTCATGGAAGTTTTGAGTTGGTTTAACCAATCCCTCACCTGTGCAGGCAGCTCTCAGGAGCACTTCTTTCTCAGAGCCCTGGCGGTCTGGGACCTGGCTCTTCCCCTCGTTCCAGCTGCGAGATCACATCAGGTTTGGAATTTAGAAACCCTACGCCAGGCAAAGAAAACAAGGGAGGTCAGTGGAATTTGTGGGATACTTGTCACAAAGAATAGTCCACGGTTTTAACCGCAGCTCATTTTAAGCAGTAACGTCCCAAGGCCAGCTTCCTTGGCTCAAAGTGGCAGGAGAGTTATTATTATTATAAATCATATGTATTACCTTAGTGCCTAAGGACCAGCTAACAGTGGGTCCCCATTGTGCTAGGCAAAGTACAAACACAGAATAGTAGATGGCCCATGCCCTAAACGATTTACAATCTAACTAGACAAGACAACCACAGAATGGGGAAGAGGTAGAACCACCCGATAACGAAATAGATATTAAGATGCTTAAAGAAAATTTAGTTTGATAGCATCCTGTCTGGCAGAAATCACTTATCAACAGTTGTGGTACCCTCATTTCTGTATTGTTTTATCTTTATGTCCACCACTTTTCTGGTTCTGTAATTGTTTCTGCCAGCGGTATAATTAATTTTGCTGGGTGTAAGTTAATTAGGATAGTAGGATATAATTGGTTAGGTAATTATGTTGCAATACGTTAGGACTGGTTAGTTACATTTCAGTAAAATGATTGGTTAAGGTGTAGCTGGGAATATGACTATATAAACTGGGGTCAAACAGGAGGGGAAGGAAATTGGAATCAGGTTTATTAATGGGGAAATGGGAACAGGGACACAGACAAGGCTCTGTGGCCTCAGAGCTGGGAAGGGGATGCAGGCTAAACGCTCTGCGGCCTCAGAGCTGGGAGCGGCACACTGGGAACAGACTCTCTGGGCGTACAGCGATGAGCCCGACTGGTGTGAAGGGCTTCGGAATCTGCTTGCTTGGAAATAACCCCAATAAACATTGCACTATCTGCCCTTCGGACTTCTGGTCTTTTGCTGCTTGCTGTCTGCGTGACAAGAACCAGGGAAGTGGGCGGGGAGGAAAGCCCTCTAACAAAACTGACACGACCTGATAACCAAGAGGTGAGCCTTAGGGAAGGTTTTAATACACTTTGTAACTGATGAGGATTCCCACGAGGACTGATGAGGTGCAATGGTAAATACACATTTAGATCCTTTTCTTGTTTTATCTCTTTTTCCCATAAGGCTTAACATCTGGCGCAGTGTCATGGATGCACAGGATCTGTGCAATGCCCTGGCTTTTAAACAGTCCTTGGGAGGTGCCCCTTGAGTGCGCTGGACCCCCAAGGGGTCCCACTCTTCCACAAGGAGAGACCATGTAGCTTCAACACTTGAGACTGAGCCTCTGGATTCAACACTCCTATTTCAACCTGTGAGCTCTGCCAGCAGGTCCAGCTGAACGACACTCCTGTTCAGAGACTGCTCCTCATTCATGCTTCAATGCACCTCAGCAAGTTTTTGCTGTGACACTGGGCAGACTGTTAAAATATAGCAGGGTTTATTAGTCAACTGAAACACAGCATTAGAAAGGCTTTAGATTAGGACAGAGAAGCAAAGAAGACAATATAGTCCATATTGGCCAATGCTCTTGAGCCAGGCTGCTGTTAAAATCCCCTCCATAAAAGTATTAAGCGTAGTCTTGAAGCCAGATATGTCTTTTGCCCCAATACTCCTTGGAAGGCAAGACTAAACTCCTAGTGTCACTTGATAGCCACTGGTTCTTCTTCTTCTCCACGGCATCGCTCGTGGAGAACAAGAACCTACAAATCTACAGTCGTACTCTATCTTTGTTTCAAGAATGAAAACAAACTAGCGCCTCAGAGGACCGGAACAGTTTCAGCTGATGGACAGCTTTCCTCAGTGTTTGTACATTTTAACAGGAATATATTGAATGATTAAATTCATTTCACGTCCCGTTCAGCGGAACTCCTGAACATACAGGAGATGGATATGAAAATATAGATCACTTAAAAAGAGGACATGTAAGAGAGCAGCTGGACTTGAACCAAAACCTCTCGATCCGCCCTCAAATGCACCACCACTGAGTTCCCTGAGGCAGTGTTGGAGCCAGTGATCTTGAAGAGTATGAAGGGACACTTATTTCAAGAGCTTCTCTTCCATTCCCAGACATAAGTGGTTTTAAAAATGGAGTTTCATTACATTTTCTATGTGCATATAAACACCACAGCTTGCACAATCCCACAACTGCTCAGTCTCACCAGAGCACAATAACTGGAGGCCCCACCCAGCTACCCAGCTCTGCGGCCTTTAACCTCTTCAGCAGTTCTCCAATGCCTTAAAGCCACAGGGCACAGCATGGAATTTGACCCCATTAATCCTAAATCAATTTGGATGAAAAATCTTTGCAAAAATAGTTCGTTTTCCAAACCAAAAGCATCTCCCGTTTGTGGCGTCCTTAAAGTGTCTCTTTGCACACAAAGAGAGACACTTTAATTTGGAAACAGATAAGATGCTTCAGTCAGGGTAAGCAGTTGCTCCCCTTCATGATTGAAAGATCATAAAATGCCAGTCAAATTGACTCTTTCAGCCCTTACACAGCAGACCCACTGGCGGCATCTCCCGGGGCGGGTGGAGCCAGCTCACCTTATCAAACCTTCCCATACCCGGGGAAGGAAAGTGCGAGGCTGCAGCGCCACCTGGCAGCCACAGGACAAATCGCCGGCTGCTGCACCTGTGGGCACTGGGAGTTAAACAACATGGAAAGCTGCCTAATGCAAGGTTGGCAAAACGGGGGTCTGCTGCACTACATCATCATCTGCAATGACTCAACCCGATAGGACACCTCCTGTGCTACGCTGCTACTAGTGACCCTCTCAAACAGGTCCCCACAGCTCCCCAGCCTCCCCCCACCAGGAGGCAGCTAGGAGAGGCTTGTTACACTGCTCTACAGCCAAAATGCTTCTGAAATAAATGGAGTCCAACTTTACTAATTCTGGGTCACTGAGAACGAAAATGATGCTTAAAATTCTTGATTGGCTCTAGTTTTCAAGATATGCTATTGAGTCAGTATTTATGACCCTTGACTTGGGAATGGCGGAGGATAAGTGAGTTATAAAGGGACGGGATCTCAATTTAAACCAGTAATGACTAAACTACATCTTTGACTGGATCTATGAATAAATCTATGAATGGCTTTGGACAGTACTTGCTTTTTAGGCAAAACAATGAAGGATACAATCTGAAGCTGGTATTGCCTCATACATGATATGAATTGCATCATGTTATTCCTAGAAGTCATGGATGATGCAATCATAATGAAGCTGAACCAATTGCCCTATATCAGCTCTAGAAATCATACAGTGTCTTGCTCTCTTATTTGTCAGTGTTTGATTTTGCAAAGGGACCCATTTCTCTTTAGCCAAAGTGAGCAGAGATGCCTCGTACTTGTGTGAACAGTGCAGATAACTTGTGCTATGTTTGTGGTGAAGTGACTTTTGCATCACAAAAGTGCAGTATAAACACTATGGTAAAGAAAGCCTATCACTTTTCTTTTGGCTGCAAAATTGGAGATCAGGTGTGTGTTGGAAGCAATGAGTGTGGCAATCTCAGTGAACCGACGGAGGGTGATGGTGGTCAGAGAGAGACAACGGAAGATTAAAGGGGCAACGATGGGCATAGCGATGATGATTGTGTTGTATTTCATTCCTTAGATCTGGTGCCAGCGCCCGTCTCTTTAGCCTTGTAGTTTACCAAGAGTAAAACTAAATATCTGTTGAGATACAAGGGAGAGTCTGTGTCCATTCCTGCTAGCTGCACAGGACTTTGACGTTGCTGCTTTCAATCCTCCGGCCCTGCCGAGACAAGGAACAATTCAGGCGGTCACTGAACTGAAGGAGGAGATGATTTTCTGACAGGGAGGGACGGCTCCTCTTAAAGGTGTTTGGCAGGCAGCCTCCATCCCAGGTCTGTCCCGACAACACCCAGTTGAAAGGACTCTCCTCAGCCCTTCTCAGCCCGGTGAAAACAGCGAGTGAGTGGCGTGGGGAAGCGGCGACGGAGGAGATGGATTGAGCGGGCCGGGACCTCGGTGAAGGGCAGGATGAGGTGTTCAGTTTTGTTGGGTCAGAAAGTTGGCAACCCCAGATCCAGGAAACAACTCAAACACCCAACGAGTCTGGCCAGGGGCAGGACATCAGCTTTGAGGAGGGGTGGGTGTGGCAGTGACATCACAAAGGCCTTTTGCAGGAACTCGGCCTATTGGGCAAAGGTGGTGGGAGGGTGACCTCACAGAGACCCCGACATCAGCCGGGCAGGACAGAGGTGAAGGGCCAGGCCAGTCTCTGAGACCTCCCGGCTTTGCTGCCGCAAGTCTCCTTCGCGAGGTCTCTCCTCGAGGGCTGAGAGAGAATTAGGATTCACGGATGTGAGCATGAGGAGGAACCTCTGTGGAGTTTTCTCCTTTCCTCCCACTGACTGTGCCGAAAAGAAACTTCCCTTTGAGAAGGTACGAGGCTCAGAGACGTTTGGAACCTGTTCAGTCTGATCCACCTGGCGCAGGCAGCATTCTAGGCACAGACAGCACTGGCTTCAGGTGGCAGAATTTGATTTCCTCCCTAGGTTTTGATGATTGGAATCCCTGGGGACATTGGGGTGTATCCTTTTTGGTTTCCCTTTTCCTCTTTCCTCCCTCCTTTCGCCTCTTGCTTCTTTTTCCCTTTTCCCAGCTTCCCTCCTTCTAACAAGGAGGGCGTGTCTGGAGTGTGGGCGGGGAGGTTGCTCTCATTGCAGAGGTCCTCACCAAGAGGTGGGGCTGGATCTGAGAGTGATCCCCTGTGATGGTGATCTGGGCTGTCCTTTGGGACATCTGGTGAGACCCCTCAGCCTCCCGCACCTCAGAGTCTCAGTGGTGATTGGCCGAGCAGGGGGCTATCGTGAGCGAGGAGACTCAGGTCCTTTTGGTCTTTTTTCAAATCAGGCAAAGAAGTCACAACCAATCCAATGTGCAGGATTAATCTTGCTGCTTCTCTCCATTAATTGTCTCTTAGCAGGTGATGATTTCCTCTAATGTTCTAGGTCTTCTAAAATCCTTGCTGAATAATTACTATGAACCCCTGTTGGTCTGTAGCTCACTTGAGAGCACTTTATTCTGATCAGTCAGCGTATGAAATTGAAGATCTGAGAGAGAGGTTGAAAGTCAGGAGCAGTGTTTCCTCTAATTTGCTATGTCCGTGTGCGGAATGAATTTTGCTGAGTGCACCAATACGGAGGTGAGGTGTGACACATCACCTGTCTATTGGTGCTCATTCCAAACTTCATTCTGCACATGGATGGTGTGTGACGTGGTGAGACTGAAGGGTTAGGAGTGTGGAGGGGGGCTCAGGAAGGGCAGAGGTTGGGGTGCCAGGGCTCCGGCTGGGGGTGCAGTCTCTGGGGTGGGGTTGGGGATGAGAGGCTGAGAGCTGGAGCAAAGGGTTGGGGTGCAGGGGTGTGAGGGCTCCGGCTAGGGATGCGGCCTCTGGGGTGGGGCTGAGACTAAGGGGCTTGGAGTGCAGGTTGCCCCAGGAGAGAGGACTCCCCACAGCTCTCTCTCACCACAGCAGATCAGGGTCAGGTGAGAGGGCACCTGTCTCCTGGCCACAGCAGCGCTGGTGGGGCTTGGCTGGGTCGGGCTGGGGTTATGCTTCAGTTTTTACCTTATAAACTTAAGTCCTGTCTAACCTACAGGACACTATGGGAATAAGACACCATGTCATGTGGTGACATCACAAGAGCAGAGGATGTAAGAACTACAGCAACTGAGAGGGTGGGGGGGTTAGAATCAGATTGTTTCAAATGCTGCATTCGTCGGCTGACATTTAACAGCAACGCTTAGCTAACACAATGGAGAAAGGAATTCTCTGCTAAAGATTCAACCTGCCCCTTTGGCCAACTCCACCCCTTCCCTGACCGGAGTGTGCTCAGAACACCCCTCCCCCACTCACACCATCACCCCCACACAAGCCCACAGCTGGGCACCCAGCACAAAGCAAGGGAGGAGTTGCTTGGCTTATTTTACTTTTACTTTGCAAAGGTTTTTAAAAGCATTTTCTGCTCCTGTTCCCCATGATGGAGAAGCAGATGGTTGTGGAGAAGAGGATCTGCAGTGGTGGAGTCAGGAACTTGGGGCGAGGCAGAGGAGGAGTGTGTGAGGGGAAGGGGCAGTCGGGGTGAAGGGAGGCTAAAGGGGTCAGGTCAGGCAGCTGGGTGCGGGGTTTGGGGAGGCTGAAGGAGGCAGTTGGATGTAGGGAGACTGAAAGGGCAGCTGGGGAGGAGCCTGGGGGCAGGGAAAGCTGAGGACAATGAGGAAGGGACCAGGGCAGTTGTGGGAGGCAGAAGGGGCAATTGGGGCAGTTGAGGAGGCTGAAGGGGGTAATGGGGAAGTTGAGGGAGGATAAAGGGGTGATGGGGGCAGTTGGGGAGGCTGAAGGGGCAATGGGTTGAAGGAGGCCGGGGCAGAGAGGCTGTTGGGGCTGCTCGTCCCCACGGGAGGAGGAGGAAGAGGAGCTGCCCTTCTTTCTGAAGCTGTTTCCTGTTAGATCTTGCAACTTCACTGTTCCTGAGCAGGGTCCTGTGATGAAAAGGAAACTAGAGATTCGTGGTCCTGCTTTCAGCAGGGGCAGGCTGGATGACCTCCTGGGGTCTCTTCCAACCCTCATTGTCTAGGATTCTGTGTTTCTGTGGAGGACAGGTCCATCAATGGCTGTTGGCCAGGGTGGGCAGGGATGGTGCCCCTAACCTCTGTCTGTCACAAGCTGGGAATTGGGCGACAGGGGATGGCTCCCTGGATGATTCCTGTCTGTTCATTCCCTCTGGGGCACCTGGCACCGGCCGCTATCGGCCGACAGGACACTGGGCTAGATGGAGCTTTGGTTTGACCCAGTCTGGCCGGTCTTCCCTTCTAATGCTCTTCTCACATGCTCAGTAACAGCTGCAAGCTGCTGCCCTCACGCGCCATCAGAATCTGCTCCCTGCAATCAAGGCCGGAAAATCCCCTGAAGAGGTGGAGGCGGGATGGGCAGAGGACAAAACTGGGACAGGATCTGGGGTTCAGACAGGGCTGCCATGCCAGGTAGGTGCAGAAGGAAAACCCCAGCTAGAGGAGGCAGAGGGGATAGAAGTTCCCACAGATGGGGTGAGCCGGCAGCAGCAGTTCCACACTAGGGTGTGGTGGATGGTAGAAGGACTCGTGTTCCTTGCAGGATGGTCCATCTCAGCCCCCCCTCCCCAGGGCTGTGGTGTTAAAGGCCCCGAGTGGCCCAGTGCCCAGGCTCCACCGCTCTGCTCTAGCTGAAATGGTGACTGAGCTGCCAAGGAGATGTGATTCAGGAAATAGTTTAAACCTCCCTCCCCCATCCCCTCATCATAAAGCAAACTGATACTTTTAGGCGTGTTTCGCCGTTTCAGAGAATTCCTGGCCAGTTTCCGTCTCGGTAACATGTCTGCTTGGAGCCTCAGAGTAGCTCAAGATTTGTCTTATCTGCTGCTCTGATTGCCTGAGTTAGTCTCCCTGTCCTGAGCTCCTGGAGTTCTGCACCTTTTCATTGTTTATTTCTAGCAATGGTATTTGGATGACAGTGTCAGTAGTTCAGGCACCCAGCTGAGAGGCAGGAATTAGGACACACCGAGAGCTGATCCCCTGCCCCACTCGCTCTCATTAGTTAGCCCCAATGAACCCCTTCAAAGGGAGAGCTGGACAGAGCCCCACCACGGCACACTGCTTCGTGCACTGACCTGAAACATGGGGGACCCTGGTTCAAATCCTTTCTCCCTTGTGGACAGTGGCGGGGGGGATGCTGGCAGCCCCAGCTCATGCCGGTGGCCTCAGGCCTCCCTGAGGCACAGATCTAGCCCAAAGGCAGACTTGCCTAGGTGGCAGGATAGCCCCGAGTGCCCAAGGGGACTGTCTGTGACTCCTGCTCAGGCTGTTCGTGTGCCTGGGAGTTCGCTCTCAGGGGTGGAAGCTCCCAGTCCCCATGGGGGGTGCCCTGGTGTGTAACAGTCTGCCCTGAGCTTGCTACTCTCTGCAGCTGGACAGAGGGAATTGAACCTGGCTCTCCCACATGGCAGGTGAGTGCTGGGAGCACAGGACCTATCTGTGAGAGAGGGGCAGGGCTAGGACACCTCCCCGTTGTCAGTGTCTCCCTGGGCGGGCTTGGCTGGCTCCCTGCCTGGGGAGCTGGTGGTTGGGAGTTGTGTTGTAAGGTGCCTGTGTCGCCCGTGCATCGTACAGGGAGTTCAGGCCCCTAACTCCGCTTAGTGGATCACTGGGTTGTTCCTGTAAAAGCAGCAAAGAATCCTGTGGCACCTTATAGACTAACAGACGTTTTTGCAGCATGAGCTTTCGTGGGTGAAACAACAATTCGGTTGTTCCTGGATTTTCTCGCTGCTGAAACCAGGTCCTGTGACGCTCAGCACTGCCCCCCCTCAGTCCCGTCACGGGGTGTAGCCAGTCCGGTCTCTGCAGAGCCCAGCTGAGCAATGCCTGATTGACATGGGTGTGCACAGGAGAAGAGACAGAGCACAGGCTGGAAAGTGACACATCACAGCAAAGCCCAAACGCTCCTCCTAGGGGCACGATATTCCCTGTGGGTGCTGGGGGGACACGCTGTGATGGGATCCGCTGTGCCCCCGAACCCTCTCCAGCCTGGGCTGTCTCCCACAATGCCCTGCTAGTGACCAGCAGCAACCCCTCCAGGCGCTGTTATCCCTCGGCTGTGGCATGTGGGCGGCTTGATTGCATGGATGCTCCCGGAGCCACTCGTGAATCCACAGTGAGGTGCCCGCCAGATCCCCCAGCTCCCAGCACTGCGCCTCAGGAATATGCTGTGTGTGTTAGTAATTGGTTCCCCACTTCCCCACTGGAAGGTGGAGCTACACCAGGAACGTGGGGTCTGTGGTGTCGTGGTTTGGGTGGGTTATTGGAAGAGCGGGGAGGACTAGTCTATGGCAGAAGCCTGCGATTTGCCTTGCCTGCCCGGCTTGCGCTTTTGGCTTCACTTTTGGTTTTTGATTTTTTTCCTCCACTGTCATCAGTTCATCCCTTCCCACTGAACTGCCCAGTGCCTGGCTCGGAGGTGGAGGCAGGAGGAGAGACAAGAGTGAGATTTCAGCATCTCCAGTAGCCCCAACAAACACTGTGGGGTTTTAATTCATAGCTGTTGTCGGTCTGGGAGACCCTGGTGCACCAGCGGGGAGGTGTCTGATGGGGTTGGTGGTCTGGCTGGGGGCAGACATTGCATCCCCTTTCCCACTGCTAATTGAATGAGAAGACAGACGTCCCTGTGGAGCAGATAAGAGCCTCCGAGAGGTTTCATGTTGTTGTTTCATGTTGTCCTAGGTTTCCTTCCTATGGACTGCATCACCAAGTGGAATTCATGGCAAACCATTGCCATTACGCAGTAAAACATCTTTAAGACTTCGTCTTTGATGAATCAATGAACAGTCTCCACTCATGTGGATTGTGAACGATGTTGCAATGTCCTGGTGAAATCGCTCGCCCAAAACTGTGGAGCTGCAGTAGTGCTGGGGCAGTGATCCCCACCAGTGACCTGGGCCATCCTTTGAGCTCTCTGGTGAGACCCCTCAGCCTTCCCTCCTCAGTCTCTACCCTGATTGGCTGAGCAGGGGGTTATTGACAGGAAGGAGACTCAAGGCCTTTTTGTTCTCTTTTAAGACCAAGTAATTAAGTCATAACCAGTTATATGTTTCATGGATTGTGCTGCTTCTCTGCATTAATTGTCTCTGAGCAGTTCATGATTCTCTCTAACATTGCAGTTCTCCTAAAATACTGGCTGAATAATTACTGTGCACACTTGTTGGACTGGAGCTCATCTAAGAGCACTTTATTGAGGTCATTCAATGTATGAATTTCAAGATCCGATGGTTAATTTAAAAATCAGGTCTCTGGGGGTCCTATTCCCAATTCAGCCATTGACTGGCTTTGTGACCTAAGGCAAGTCAATTCTCCTTTTTCAGTCTGAGCATCTCCCTCTTTCAAGTAGGGATAATAATGATCCGCTCCTACCTACCTCAACACACTCACTCTTCCCAGCACACACACACTGTCTCTCCCCACACACAAACAGTCTCCACACTGCAGCTGAAAAGCAGCTGGCAATCTAGTAGGATGACCCTGGAACAATGGGATAGAGAAACCTTCATCACTGAAAGTGCAGCCACAAAGACACCACACCAGCTTCCCTAGCTGGTAAGAATCAAACCTCCACAGAAAGATCCCTATGGTATCGTAGGCCCAGCTTCCTAAGGCCTCAGCCTCAACCATAACACAGGGGCCTTTCTACACTCTGGTTCTGTTCTAACGGAAGGATCATTTCCAAGTGTTCGCTCAGACCAGCTTGCCCAGCACCCTCACTGCTGTGCATCTCTGTATGTGTGGCCATGGCTGAACAGCAGAATTCCTGCCCATTTCCCTTCTGGCTGGAGCATGGTTAGAGTGTGTTTGTGGTTAATGATTTTGCTGTAGATCGTTGGCTTCCTGCTTTGGCAATTCAGACAGTCCCTTTTCCCAACATATCTCAGCACATCAGTCCCTGGCTGAGTCTCCTGGGCAGTGGAAAACATCCCTTGTTTGGTGCTGCCAAGGGGATCGTGCAGAACTGAGATGTCTCTCGGCTTGGATCAAAGGGAATGTTGGATGGAATTTATCACACAACCCTCCCTGCTCCACAGAGCCCATGGGAGAATGTAGAGAAGGGAGTCATTCCTTCCCTGCACTCCCAGAAGAGTTGCTAGGACTCCTTCCTGCCAGCTACTCACCCCTGGATTCATCCTTAGCTCCTAGGATCTTTCTGCTCCAAAGGCTCCATAGTCCTGGGGTGGGAGGGTGTCACTGCACAGTCTGAAACACAAGAGAAGTTTCTGGAATTGAAGGAAGGAGCAGAAAATGGAGAGGAAAGAAAAGAGAGAAAACGCCTCGTCTCTCTCCCTTCCCCCTGCCCCAATCAGGAAATGTTACCAAGGACCAGCGTTAGGAAACGGAGCCCTGGGCAAAACTTGTACTTTGGCAAAGTTCTTGGTTCAGGCTTGTAGCAGTGATGGAATAAACTGCAGGTTCAAATCAAGTCTCTGGAGTACATCCACAACTGGGATGGGCCATTCAGTCCTTTGTACAGAGCTTCAGTTTGTAGACAAGTCCCTCCAGAAGTATGAAGCAGGACTGAAGACCAGATGGAGATGAAGCATCAGTCTTTTATAGTCTCTTGCCATGTGGTCTTTGCTTTCTTTGTCCCAAGGACACTCTATCAGCACGTGACATAGAAAAACCTTAGAGTTCTGTCCATAGGCAGGTCCCTGCACACCTTGCTGAGCCACAAGGCATATCTGCCTTCTCTCAATGGGTCAGTTGTATAGCTGATGGTCCTTAATGGGCCATCAAGCAGGCTAAACAGAGCTGACACCAATTTGTCTGGCTGGGGTGTTCCCCAGAAGCATAGCACAAGTTTGAAATACAGGCAGCATAGAGCCAATATTCATAATGTCAACTGCAAAAATGATACATATCTAGAGATAGCATAATTATAATCAGCCAATCATAACCTCTCCATAGACCCTTTATGTGACCACCTTTATACAATATTGGCTGCAAATATAGAACAGTGGTGGCAACGGTGATCTATACAGTTACAGATTATGTCAATAACGTCACAGGAGGTGACATGGTATCAGTGAGACTGATACTGGAATACTGCCTCCAGTTTTGGTGTCCTCATTTGAAAAAGATGGTGTGAAATTGGAGTTGAGGCAGCAAAGAGCCACCAAATGTTCTGAGGGCTGGAGAAAAATGCCTACTAGTGAGCTATTGAAAGAGCTCAACCTGTTTAGCTTCTCAAAGAAGATTGAAAGGTGACTTCACTGAAACGTTGAAATGCCTTAATGGAGAGAAAAGATTGGCTATTAAAGGGCTCTTTAATGTAGCAGAAAGGCATTAAAATCCCAATGGCTGGAAGGTGAAAAGAGACAAATTCATATTACAATTAAGGCACAAATATTCAACAGCGAGGTTGATTCACCACAGGAACAAGCTACCAAGGAAAGTGGTGGATTCTCCGTCTCGTGACGTCATTTCATGAAGACTAGATGCCTTTCTGGAATGTGTTTACCCCAAAAGTAGCTAGTGTGTCATACAGGAGGCCTGTGATATGCAGGGTCAGATTAGATGCTCTAATGGTCTCTTCTGGCCATAAAGTCAACTAATTTCTAAAAAACTGAATGTAGAATTGGGAGCAGCAGCGTCAGATGTTTTCCTGTCTAGCCGGCTTGCTTCCTAGAACAGATGCTCCTTGAGTGGGGTGATCCACAGGAGTAGCTCAAACCTCCAAAGTGCCTGGCCAGGGGCAGGACATTAGCCCAGCAAGGGAGGTGTGGCAGTGACATCACAAAGGCCTTTTGCAGGACCTCAGACTATTGGTCAAGGTGGTGGGAGGTGGTGACCTCACAGAGAGATGCTGACATCAGCCAGGCAGGACAGGGCGAGGGGCCAGGAAACCTCAGAGACCCTGTGGCTTTGCTTCAGCAAGTCTCCTTCTCAGGTCTCTCTATGAGGACTGAGAGTATTCGGGTTCACGGACGTGAGCGCCAGGAGGAACCTCTCTTGAGTTATCTCCTTCCATTTATTGATATAACTAGAAAACAGAAGTCCCTGTTTAGACGGTTAGAGCCTCCACGAGGTTTGAAACTGTTCGGTCTGATCATTCTGGTGACAGTTGAATTCATGCAAAACATGATCTTAAGGATGCAGAATTTTATTCCACACCTGGGATTTTGTCCCTTAGAATCACTGGGGCATTAGGGTTTGTCCTTTTTGTTTCAACTTTTCCTCCATTCCCCCCCCTTTCTCTTCCTCTCTTGCTTCTTTTGTCCTTTCTCCTGTTCCCCTCCCAACACCAGGAGGGGTGTGTGTGTGTGTGTCTGTGTGTGTGTGTGTGTGTGTTGCGGGGGAGTGCTCGGCAGCTCTCACTGTGGGAGGTCCACCCAAAACTGTGGAGCTGCAGTAGTGCTGGGGCAGTGATTCCCGCCAGTGACCTGGGCCATGCTTTTAGCTCTCTGGTGAGACCCCTCAGCCTCCCCTCCTCAGTCTCTACCTGATTGCCTGAGCAGGGGTTATTGACAGGAGGAGACTCAGGTCCTTGTTGTTCTCTTTTAAGACCAAGTAAATAAGTCATAACCAGTTATATGTTTGACAAATTTTGCTGCTTCTCTGCATTAGTGGTCTCTGAGCAGTTCATGCTTCTCTCTAACATTGCAGTTCTCCTCAAATACTGGCTGAATAATTACTGTGCACACTTGTTGGACTGGAGCTCATCTAAGAGCACTTTATTGAGGTCATTCAATGTATGAATTTCAAGATCCGATGGTTAATTTAAAAATCAGGTCTCTGGGGGTCCTATTCCCAATTCAGCCATTGACTGGCTTTGTGACCTAAGGCAAGTCAATTCTCCTTTTTCAGTCTGAGCATCTCCCTCTTTCAAGTAGGGATAATAATGATCCGCTCCTACCTACCTCAACACACTCACTCTTCCCCAGCACACACACTGTCTCTCCCACACACAATCAGTCTCACACTGCAGCTGAAAAGCAGCTGGCAATCTAGTAGGATGACCCTGGAACAATGGGATAGAGAAACCTTCATCACTGAAAGTGCAGCCACAAAGACACCACACACCAGCTTCCCTAGCTGGCAAGAATCAAACCTCCACAGAAAGATTCCTGTGGTATCGTAGGCCAGCTTCCTAAGGCCTCAGCCTCAACCACTTAACACAGGGGCCTTTCTACATTCTGGTTCTGTTCTAACGGAAGGATCATTTCAATTGTTCGCTCAGACCAGCTTGCCCAGCACCCTCACTGCTGTGCATCTGTGTATGTGTGGCCATGGCTGAACAGCAAGAATTCTTGCCCATTTCCCTTCTGGCTGGAGCATGCTTAGAGTGAGTTTGTAGTTAATGATGTTGCTGTAGATTGTTGGCTTCCTGCCTTGGCAATTCAGACAGTTCCTTTTCCCAACATATCTCCAGCACATCAGTCCTGGCTGGGTCTCCTGGGCAGTGGAAAACATAAGAACATAAGAAAGGCCGTACCGGGTCAGATCAAAGGTCCATCTAGCCCAGTATCTGTCTACCGACAGTGGCCAATGCCAGGTGCCCCAGAGGAGTGAACCTAACAGGCAATGATCAAGTGATCTTCCTCCTGCCATCCATCTCCATCCTCTGACAAACAGAGGCTAGGGACACCATTCTTACCCATCCTCGCTAATAGCCATTTATGGACTTAGCCACCATGAATTTATCCAGTTCCCTTTTAAACATTGTCATAGTCTAGCCTTCACAACCTCCTCAGGCAAGGAGTTCCACAAGTTGACTGTGCGCTGCATGAAGAAGAACTTCCTTTTATTTGTTTTAAACCTGCTGCCTATTAATTTCATTTGGTGACCCCTAGTTCTTGTATTATGGGAATAAGTAAATAACTTTTCCTTATCCACTTTCTCAACATCACTCATGATTTTATATACCTCTATCATGTCCCCCCTTAGTCTTCTCTTTTCCAAACTGAAGAGTCCTAGCCTCTTTAATCTTTCCTCATATGGGACCCTCTCTAAACCCCTAATCATTTTAGTTGCTCTTTTCTGAACCTTTTCTAGTGCTAGAATATCTTTTTTTGAGGTGAGAGACCATATCTGTACACAGTATTCGAGATGTGGGCATACCATGGACTTATATAAGGGCAATAATATATTCTCAGTCTTATTCTCTAATCCCTTTTTAATGATTCCTAACATCCTGTTTGCTTTTTGACCACCTCTGCACACTGCGTGGGACATCTTTAGAGAACTATCACGATAACTCCAAGATCTTTTCTTGGGAACTGGAAGGAACTGGAGGAACTGGAGAAAGGACAAAAGAAGCAAGAGAGGAAGAGAAAGGAGGATGGATGGAGGAAAGGTGAAACAAAAGGACAAACTCTAATGTCCTCAGTGATTCTAAGGGACAAGATCCCAGGTTTGGAATAAAATTCTGCCTCCTTAAGATCATGTTTTCCATGAATTCAACTGTCACCAGATGGATCAGACTGAACAGTTTCAAACCTCGAGGAGACTCTTACCTTCTAAACAGGGTCGGCTGTTTTCAAGTAAAATCACTAAAAGGGAAGGAGAAAACTCGAAAGAGGTTCCTCCTGGCACTCAGGTACGTGAACCACAATACTCCCCCAGTCCTCAAAGAGAGACCTGGAGAAGGAGACTTGCTGAAGCAAAGCCACAGGGTCTCTGAGGTTTCCCTGGCCCCTCGCCCCTGTCCTGCCTGGCTGATGTCAGCATCTCTCTGTGAGGTCACCACCTCCCCACCACCTTTGACCAATAGTCTGAGGTCCTGCAAAGGCCTTTGTGATGTCACTGCCACACCCCTCCCTTGCTGGGCTAATGTCCTGCCCCTGGCCAGGCACTTTGGAGGTTTGAGCTACTCCCTGTGGATCACCCCACTCAAGGAGCATTCGTTCTAGGAAGCAAGCCGGCTAGACAGGAAAACATCGGACGCTGCTGCTCCCAATGCTACATTCAGTTCTAAAGAAATGTGTCGACTTTATTGCCAGAAGAGACCATTAGAGCATCTAATCTGACCCTACATATCACAGGCCTCCTGTATGACACACTAGGTACTTTTGGGGTAAACACATTCCAGAAAGGCATCTAGTCTTCATGAAATGACGTCACGAGACGGAGAATCCACCACTTTCCTTGGTAACTTGTTCCTGTGGTGAATCATCCTCGCTGTTGAATATTTGTGCCTTAATTGTAATATGAATTTGTCTCTTTTCACCTTCGGACCCTGCGAGGTGGGAGTGTGCCAGACCTTGGGCTGCAGCCCAA
This sequence comes from Mauremys reevesii, assembly GCF_016161935.1. NCBI lineage: Eukaryota > Metazoa > Chordata > Testudines > Geoemydidae > Mauremys > Mauremys reevesii. The sequence goes on from NC_052639.1 coordinate 34,645,556, forward strand.
GCCGGAACTTCTACATGACAATTAAACAGCCCCACAGCCTGAGCCGTGTGAGCCCAAGTCAGTGGTGCAGGCCAGCCACGGTGTGTAACAAGTTTGCGTGGAGAATTTGCGGCAAAACTGGGAACTGAACCCAGATTGTTTCAATTCTTGCCTCCCCCTTAACATAAGCCCAGCGTGTGTGTGTACAGCATTGTTTTGGTCTGTGTTTGCCTTGTATTGGCTTCCAAGGAGGCTGTGGAATTTCTTTCATTGGAGGTTTTAAGACCAGGTTAGAGATCGCCAGTCTGCGAATGTCTAGGGATACTTGGTCCTGCCTCAGCACAGCGGGCTGGAGTAGATGACTTCTCAAGATCCCTTCAGGCCTACATTGAAATAATTCTCTTTTGTGCTGCGTCATGTTCTACGCTGAGCTGTTTTGCATGGTGCCATTTGGAACTGTGACCGCACCATGTCGTGTAGCAGTTTTATGGTGAATTGTTTTGCCTCAGCTTGTTTTCCATTGTGTACTTTTGTCCTAGGATGTCATAGTTCGCATCGTGTTGCTTTCTTTTCCTTTGTATTGTCATTTTATGCTGTGGAGTGTAGGTTGTGTTTTTTTTTCCCCTGAATTTGCCTGACATTATGTTGTGGTGAGTTTTATTCTGTATGTTGTGTTTTTATATGTATATATTGCATAGCATCCTAGAAATGTAGGGCTAGATAGGACCTCAAGATGTCATCAAGTCCAGCTTTCTCTGCTGAGGCAGGACCAAGTATATGTAGATTATCTCTGACAGAGCATTGTCCTATTTGTTCTTTAAAACTTCCAGGGAAAGAGACTCCCCAGCCCCCTTGTAAGACTGTTCCAGAGCTGAACTGCCTTAGCTCTGGGGACACCCACACAGATTTTAGTGGTGAGCAGCTCTGGAGAGAGAGACCCCAGTGAGTGGGCAGTTGGATAAAGAGACTAAAGTTGGGAGGAGAAACATTGACGTGTCCAAGGTCACCCAGGCTGTCTGTGACCGAGCTAGAAATAGGTTCTAGTGCCACCGTACTGCTGTTTCTGAAGGTCTCTGCCACACTGCTGTTTTAGGCACTGGTGCAAACCCTTAGTATAGACAGAATTTACATTAGTGCACTCTGGCACTGGTGCACCATGTCCCAGTGTAAACGCTTCAGGCATTGTAACAGCATTGTAACAGCATTAACATGGAATCACAGACAGTCCTCTTGGGTCATCCCATATATCTCACCATGCAGGTGAGCTCACCTTTGTGACAGGTGGTCCCTTACTCCAGGGTTCCCAATTTTTCTTTCTGAGCCTCCCCACCCCCACCCCACACACGCTATAAAAACTCCACTGCCCATGTGGGCCACAATAACTAGTTTTCTGCATATAAAATCCAGGGCTGGCGTTAGGGTAGCAAGCAGGGCAACTGCCTGCGGCCCCATGCCACAGGGGCCCCATAAAGCTACATTGCTTAGGCTTTGGCTTCAGCCCTGGTGATGGGGCTCAGGGCCCTGGACTTCAGCCCCTGCGCTGGGACTTCAGCTTTCTGCCCTGGGACTCAGTGAGTCTAATGCCGGCTTTGCTTGGCAGCCCCTGAAAGCTGCTCACGGCCCCAGAAGGCCTGGTTGAGAACCACTGCCTTACAGCACGAATCACAGCAATGTTCAAGTTACTGCCAGTCCGTCACTTCCTTAGGTCAATTAAATCTTAGATCTTCCAACAAAGACACTTGTAGCCAGTCCTGTCATAACCTGTATTAAGACTTATTTAAAAGGAAACGAGTTGTTAACAAAGTTAAAGCAGGTAATCCTATAGATGCAGATGAGTTGCAGTCTTAAATTTCAAAGGTAATAGAAGCTTCTGTAATAAGCAAGCTCTACATATTCTTTAGGACTAACCCAGGCTAAGCACCTGGGGATCTCTTGCTTATGCCTAGAAACTTTCCCCCGCCGAGTCAGGCAGCATACAGACAATCAGTTCCTTCTCTATGGGGTTTTCATCCCTTCCTACCATGTGCTCTGAGCAGGAAACTCAGCTAATGGGAAGTGAAGAGCACAACAACAGTCTTGTGTCCTTGTTAACATCCATAATAGTCTCTCTGGTGTTGATGGACCTTTCCTGCCAGGCATTCTGTTGCCAATCAGCACTTCACATGGTAAGTCTCTCTCCTGTCTGGTGATTTACAGAGCCACAGAGGCTCACAATGCAACTAGTCAGATGTTAACTCAGGCAGCAACACAAGCATTCAATAAAGTCTAAACACAAAACACATTCTTATGTTCACAGTCTGTATGAGGAGTATCTACTCATTTGGACTCACTGGGAGCCACAGAAAGAAACAAGGTGTGCTGAGGCAAGAAGGCCCAATCTCAGAGCCCCCAGGGTCACGCTTCCCAAAAGCTAAAACTAGGCCCAGCCCATGAAAGGGGCACTCCCAGGAGAGACTGTGTAAAGGCTGGAGCGTCAAATAACTTAGTTAATCTGAGAGAGCTGCCTTGGGGACAATGACAGGGAGACTCCCCAGAGTGACTTCTTTGATTCTGCTCATCTCTGGCCTTTGGTTCATAGAATCACAGAACTGGAAGGGACCTTGAGAGGTAGCTAGTCCAGTCCCCTGCACTCAAGGCAGGATGAAGTATTATCTAGACCAGGAGTGGCCAACCTGAGCCTGAGAAAGAGCCAGAATTTACCAATATACATTGCTAAAGAATCATCAGCTCCCACCCCCTGCTCCCAGTGCCTCCCACCCATGGGAAGCCACACTAATCAGCACCCCCCCCCTCCTCGCACTCCCGATCAGCTGTTCATGCTATGCAAGACACTCGGGGCGGGGACGGAGGATGGGCGGGTGGGCACTGCTGGCTCTGGTATGGGGGTGGGATGGGGTGGAGTGGGGGCAGGGCCTGTAGCTGAGTAGTGAGCACACCCAGCACATTGGAAAGTTGGTGCCTGTAGCACCAGCCCCGGAGTTGGTGCCTGTACAAGGAGCGCGTATTAAATTCTAAAGAGCCACATGTTGGCCACCCCTGATCTAGACCATCCCTGAAGGTATTTGTCCAGCCTGCTCTTAAAATCCCCAATGATGGAGATTCCACAACCTCCCTAGGCAATTTATTCCAGTGCTTAACCACCCTGACAGGAGTTTTCCTAATGTCAACCTAAACCTTCCTTGCTGCAATTTAAGCCCATTGCTTCTTGTCCTGTCCTCAGAGGTTAAGAACAATGTTTCTCCTTCCTCCTTGAAATGAACTTTTATGTGCTTGAAAGCTGATCATATCTTCTCCTGACTAAACAAACACAATTTTTCAGTCTTCCCTCATAGGTGATGTTTTCTAGACCTTTAATCATTTTTATTGCTCTTCTCTGGACTTTCTCCAATTTTCCACATCTTTCCTGAAATGTGGCACCCAGAACTGGACACATTACTCCAGTTGAGAGCCTAATCAGTGCAGAGTAGAGCGGAAGAATTACTTCTCATGTCTTGCTTACAATACTCCTGCTAATACATCTCAGGATTATACTTGGGTTTTCCAACAGTGTAACACTGTTGATTCATATTTAGCTTGTGATCCACTGTGACTCCCAGATCCGTTTCTGCTGTGCTCCTTCCTAGAGCAGTCATTTCCTGTCTTGTATGTGTGCAACTGATTGTTCCTTCCTAAGTGGACTACTTTGGATTTGTCCTCATTGAATTTCATCCTATATTCTCCAGTTTGTCAGATCATTTTTGAATTGTAATTCTAGCCTCCAAAGCACTTGCAGCCCCCAGCTTGGTATCATCTACAAACTGTATAAGTGTAACAGAGAGACTCTGCTACTGGGAGGTTTCACTATGTCTAGGAGGTTACACCCTGGTGGGAGAGGGCTAAGCCTGTACTGGAATAAGGTCATTTTGTGCTACACAGTGTGCTTGCAGAACCTAGAATGTGTCCATTACCAGGGAAAAATGCTGGGGAATTGACATGTGGAAAGGACAGAAACCCTGTCTGAATTCTCTCATTTGCCCTTCTTGCCCTGAGCTAGAATAATGTCCACCTTTCACCTAAATCATCCCCTCCTCCCAGTAGGGAAGAGCGGCTGCAATGGAGGCTGGCTCAGGTAAAGGGATTATCAGGAGCTGGTGGTGGGATTTCTCTTGGAGGGAGAGAAGTAAATGAATAGGAGGGTGGGAACTGCTAGAGGTAGTGGGAGGCAGGAACTGTCTGATTGTGGAATGGGAGGGGAAAGGATGTGACAAACCTGCTGAGACTTGTGCTCTAGCAGCTCCCACCCTCCTATACATTTACTTCTCCTCTCCCTCCAAGCAGAACCCACCACCAGCTCCCTGATAATCCCTTACCTGAGCCAGCTCCATTGCAGCCGTTTCCTTCCTACTGGGAGGAGGGGATGATTTAGGGTGAAAAGTGGACATTATTCTGTAGCCTGCCAGGGCAAGAAGGGCAATGTGAGAGAATTCAGACAGGGTTTCTGTCCTTTCCACATGTCAATTCCCCCCAGCATTTTTCCCTGGTAATGGACATTCTAGGTTCTGCCACACTGTGTAGCACAAAATGACCTTATTCCAGTACAGGCAGCCCTCCCACCAGGGTGTAACCCTCCTAGACATAGTGAAACCGTCCCAGTAGCAGAGTCTCTCTGTTACACTAATACAGTTTGTAGATGATACCAAGCTGGGAGGGCTGCAAGTGCTTTGGAGGCTAAATTACAATTCAAAATGATCTGGACAAACTGGAGAATATAGGATGAAATTCAATGAGGACAAATCCAAAGTAGTCCACTTAGGAAGGAACAATCAGTTGCACACATACAAGACAGGAAATGACTGCCTAGGAAGGAGCACAGCAGAAACGGATCTCGGAGTCACAGTGGATCTAAGCTAAATATGAGTCAACAGTGTTACACTGTTGGAAAAAACCAAGTATAATCCTGAGATGTATTAGCAGGAGCATTGTAAGCAAGACATGAGAAGTAATTCTTCCACTCTACTCTGCACTGATTAGGCCTCAACTGGAGTAATGTGTCCAGTTCTGGGTGCCACATTTCAGGAAAGATGTGGAAAAATTGGAGAAAGTCAGAGAAGAGCAATAAAAATGATTAAAGGTCTAGAAAACATCACCTATGAGGGAAGACTGAAAAATTGTGTTTGTTTAGTCAGGAGAAGATATGATCAGCTTTCAAGTACATAAAAGTTCATTTCAAGGAGGAAGGAGAAACATTGTTCTTAACCTCTGAGGACAGGACAAGAAGCAATGGGCTTAAATTGCAGCAAGGAAGGTTTAGGTTGGACATTAGGAAAAACTCCTGTCAGGGTGGTTAAGCACTGGAATAAATTGCCTAGGGAGGTTGTGGAATCTCCATCATTGGGGATTTTAAGAGCAGGCTGGACAAATACCTCTCAGGGATGGTCTAGATCAGGGTGGCCAACATGTGGCTCTTTAGAATTTATCTGCGGCTCCTTGTACAGGCACCAACGCCGGGGCTGGTGCTACAGGCACCAACTTTCCAATGTGCTGGGTGTGCTCACCACTCAGCTACAGGCCCTGCCCCCACACCACCTTCCACCCCTTCCCTGAGCCTGCAGTGCCCACGCTCCATCCCCCGTCCCCGCCCGAGTGTCTTGCATAGCATGAACAGCTGATCGGGAGTGCGAGGAGGGGGTGCTGATTAGTGTGGCTTCCCATGGGTGGGAGGCACTGGGAGCAGGGGTGGGAGCTGATGAGTCGTTAGCGATGGATAGTGGTAAATTCTGGCTCTTTCTCGGGCTCAGGTTGGCCACTCCTGGTCTAGATAATACTTCATCCTGCCTTGAGTGCAGGGGACTGGACTAGCTACCTCTCAAGGTCCCTTCCAGTTCTGTGATTCTATGAACCAAAGGCCAGAGATGAGCAGAATCAAAGAAGTCACTCTGGGGTTTCTCCTGTCATTGTCCCCAAGGCAGCTCTCTCAGATTAACTAAGTTATTTGATGCTCCAGCCTTTATACAGTCTCTCCTGGGAGTGCCTTTCATGGGCTGGGCCTAGTTTTAGCTTTTTGGGAAGCGTGACCCTGGGGCTCTGAGATTGGGCCTTCTTGCCTCAGCACACCTTGTTTCTTTCTGTGGCTCCCCAGTGAGTCCAAATGAGTAGATACTCCTCATACAGACTGTGAACATAAGAATGTGTTTTGTGTTTAGACTTTATTGAATGCTTGTAAGTTGCTGCCTGAGTTAACATCTGACTAGTTGCATTGTGAGCCTCTGTGGCTCTGTAAATCACCAGACAGGAGAGAGACTTTACCTATGTGAAGTGCTGATTGGCAACAGAATGCCTGGCAGGAAAGGTCCATCAACACCAGAGAGACTATTATGGGATGTTAACAAGGACACAAGACTGTTGTTGTGCTCTTCACTTCCCATTAGCTGAGTTTGCTGCTCAGAGCACATGGTAGGAAGGGGATGAAAAACCCCATAGAGAAGGAACTGATTGTCTGTATGCTGCCTGGACTCTGGGCGGGGGGGGAAGTTTCTAGGCATAAGCAAGAGATCCCCAGCTGCTTAGCCTGGGTTAGTCCTAAAGAATATGTAGAGCTTGCTTATTACAGAAGCTTCTATTACCTTTGAAATTTAAGACTGCAACTCATCTGCATCTATAGGATTACCTGCTTTGCTTTGTTAACAACTCTCGTTTCCTTTTAAATAAGTCTTAATACAGGTTATGACAGGACTGGCTACAAGTGTCTTTGTTGGAAGATCTAAGATTTAATTGACCTAAGGAAGTGACGGGACTGGCAGTAGCAGACATTGCTGTGATTCGTGCTGTAAGGCAGTGGTTCTCAACCAGGGCCCCTGGGGCGTGAGCAGCTTTCAGGGGCTGCCAAGCAAAGCCGGCATTAGACTCACTGAGTCCCAGGGCAGAAAGCTGAAGTCCCAGCGCAGGGCTGAAGTCCAGGGCCCTGAGCCCCATCACCAGGGCTGAAGCCAAAGCCTAAGCAATGTAGCTTTGCGGGGCCCCTGTGGCATGGGGCCGCAGGCAGTTGCCCTGCTTGCTACCTCTAACGCCAGCCCTGGATTTTATATGCAGAAAACTAGTTATTGTGGCCCATGGGCAGTGGAGTTTTATAGCGTGTGTGGGGGTGGGGGTGGGGAGGCTCAGAAAGAAAAATTGGGAACCCCTGGAGTAAGGACCACCTGTCACAAAGGTGAGCTCACCTGCATGGTGAGATATATGGGATGACCCAAGAGGACTGTCTGTGATTCCATGTTAATGCTGTTACAATGCTGTTACAATGCCTGAAGCGTTTACACTGGGACATGGTGCACCAGTGCCAGAGTGCACTAATGTAAATTCTGTCTATACTAAGGGTTTGCACCAGTGCCTAAAACAGCAGTGTGGCAGAGACCTTCAGAAACAGCAGTACGGTGGCACTAGAACCTATTTCTAGCTCGGTCACAGACAGCCTGGGTGACCTTGGACACGTCAATGTTTCTCCTCCCAACTTTAGTCTCTTTATCCAACTGCCCACTCACTGGGGTCTCCTCTCTCCAGAGCTGCTCACCACTAAAATCTGTGTGGGTGTCCCCAGAGCTAAGGCAGTTCAGCTCTGGAACAGTCTTACAAGGGGCTGGGGAGTCTCTTTCCTGGAAGTTTTTAAGAACAAATAGGACAATGCTCTGTCAGAGATAATCTACATATACTTGGTCCTGCCTCAGCAGAAAGCTGGACTTGATGACATCTTGAGGTCCTATCTAGCCCTACATTTCTAGGATGCTATGCAATATATACATATAAAAACACAACATACAGAATAAAACTCACCACAACATAATGTCAGGCAAATTCAGGGAAAAAAACACAACCTACACTCCACAGCATAAAATGACAATACAAAGGAAAAGAAAGCAACACGATGCGAACTATGACATCCTAGGACAAAAGTACACAATGGAAAACAAGCTGAGGCAAAACAATTCACCATAAAACTGCTACACGACATGGTGCGGTCACAGTTCCAAATGGCACCATGCAAAACAGCTCATCATAGAACATGACGCATCACAAAGAGAATTATTTCAATGTAGGCCTGGAAGGGATCTTGAGAAGTCATCTACTCCAGCCCGCTGTGCTGAGGCAGGACCAAGTATCCCTAGACATTCGCAGACTGGCGTATCTCTAACCTGGTCTTAAAACCTCCAATGAAAGAAATTCCACAGCCTCCCTTGAAGCCAATACAAGGCAAACACAGACCAAAACAATGCTGTACACACACACGCTGGGCTTGCGGTTAAGGGGAGGCAAGAATTGAAACAATCTGGGTTCAGTTCCCAGTTTTGCCGCAAATTCTCCACGCAAACTTGTTACACACGGTGGCTGGCCTGTACCACTGACTTGGGCTCACGGCTCAGGCTGTGGGGCTGTTTAATTGTCATGTAGAAGTTCCGGCTTGGGCTGCAGCCCAAGGTCTGGCACCTCCCACCTCGCAGGGTCCGAAGGTGAAAAGAGACAAATTCATATTACAATTAAGGCACAAATATTCAACAGCGAGGATGATTCACCACAGGAACAAGTTACCAAGGAAAGTGGTGGATTCTCCGTCTCGTGACGTCATTTCATGAAGACTAGATGCCTTTCTGGAATGTGTTTACCCCAAAAGTAGCTAGTGTGTCATACAGGAGGCCTGTGATATGTAGGGGTCAGATTAGATGCTCTAATGGTCTCTTCTGGCCATAAAGTCGACAAATTTCTTTAGAACTGAATGTAGCATTGGGAGCAGCAGCGTCCGATGTTTTCCTGTCTAGCCGGCTTGCTTCCTAGAACGAATGCTCCTTGGTGGGGTGATCCACAGGAGTAGCTCAAACCTCCAAAGTGCCTGGCCAGGGCAGGACATTAGCCCAGCAAGGGAGGGTGTGGCAGTGACATCACAAAGGCCTTTTGCAGGACCTCAGACTATTGGTCAAAGGTGGTGGGAGGTGGTGACCTCACAGAGAGATGCTGACATCAGCCAAGCAGGACAGGGCGAGGGGCCAGGAAACCCCAGAGACCCTGTGGCTTTGCTTCAGCAAGTCTCCTTCTCCAGGTCTCTCTTTGAGGACTGGGGGAGTATTGGGGTTCCCGTACCTGAGCGCCAGGAGGAACCTCTTTCGAGTTTTCTCCTTCCCTTTTAGTGATTTTACTTGAAAACAGCCGACCCTGTTTAGAAGGTAAGAGTCTCCTCGAAGTTTGAAACTGTTCAGTCTGATCCATCTGGTGACAGTTGAATTCATGGAAAACATGATCTTAAGGAGGCAGAATTTTATTCCAAACCTGGGATCTTGTCCCTTAGAATCACTGAGGACATTAGGGTTTGTCCTTTTGTTTCACCTTTTCCTCCATCCATCCCTCCTTTCTCTTCCTCTCTTGCTTCTTTTGTCCTTTCTCCAGTTCCCCTCAGTTCCTTCCAGTTCCCCAAGAAAAAGATCTTGGAGTTATCGTGGATAGTTCTCTAAAGATGTCACGCAGTGTGCAGAGGTGGTCAAAAAGCAAACAGGATGTTAGGAATCATTAAAAGGGATAGAGAATAAGGCTGAGAATATATTATTGCCCTTATATAAGTCCATGGTACGCCCACATCTCGAATACTGTGTACAGATATGGTCTCCTCACCTCAAAAAGATATTCTAGCACTAGAAAAGGTTCAGAAAGAGCAACTAAAATGATTAGGGGTTTAGAGAGGGTCCCATATGAGGAAAGATTAAAGAGGCTAGGACTCTTCAGTTTGGAAAAGAGAAGACTAAGGACATGATAGAGGTATATAAAATCATGAGTGATGTTGAGAAAGTGGATAAGGAAAAGTTATTTACTTATTCCCATAATACAAGAACTAGGGGTCACCAAATGAAATTAATAGGCAGCAGGTTTAAAACAAATAAAGGAAGTTCTTCTTCATGCAGCGCACAGTCAACGTGTGGAACTCCTTGCCTGAGGAGGTTGTGAAGGCTAGGACTAGGACAATGTTTAAAAGGGAACTGGATAAATTCATGGTGGCTAAGTCCATAAATGGCTATTAGCGAGGATGGGTAAGAATGGTGTCCCTAGCCTCTGTTTGTCAGAGGATGGAGATGGATGGCAGGAGGAAGATCACTTGATCATTGCCTGTTAGGTTCACTCCCTCTGGGGCACCTGGCATTGGCCACTGTCGGTAGACAGATACTGGGCTAGATGGACCTTTGATCTGACCAGTGCGGCCTTTCTTATGTTCTTATGTTTTCCACTGCCCAGGAGACCCAGCCAGGGACTGATGTGCTGGAGATATGTTAGAAAAGGAACTGTCTGAATTGCCAAGGCAGGAAGCCAACAATCTACAGCAACATCATTAACCACAAACTCACTCTAAGCATGCTCCAGCCAGAAGGGAAATGGGCAAGAATACTTGCTGTTCAGCCATGGCCACACATACAGAGATGCACAGCAGTGAGGGTGCTGGGCAAGCTGGTCTGAGCGAACAATTGGAAATGATCCTTCCGTTAGAACAGAACCAGAGTGTAGAAAGGCCCTGTGTTAACTGGTTGAGGCTGAGGCCTTAGGAAGCTGGCCTACGATACCACAGGAATCTTTCTGTGGAGGTTTGATTCTTGCCAGCTAGGGAAGCTGGTGTATGGTGTCTTTGTGGCTGCACTTTCAGTGATGCAGGTTTCTCTATCCCATTGTTCCAGGGTCATCCTACTAGATTGCCAGCTGCTTTACAGCTGCAGTGTGGAGACTGTTTGTGTGTGGGAGAGACAGTGTGTGTGTGTTGGGGAAGAGTGAGTGTGTTGAGGTAGGTAGGAGCGGATCATTATTATCCCTACTTGAAGAGGGAGATGCTCAGACTGAAAAAGGAGAATTGACTTGCCTTAGGTCACAAAGCCAGTCAATGGCTGAATTGGGAATAGGACCCCCAGAGACCTGATTTTTAAATTAACCATCGGATCTTGAATGTCATACATCGAATGACCTCAATAAAGTGCTCTTAGATGAGCTCCAGTCCAACAAGTGTGCACAGTAATTATTCAGCCAGTATTTGAGGAGAACTGCAATGTTAGAGAGAAGCATGAACTGCTCAGAGACCACTAATGCAGAGAAGCAGCAAAATTTGTCAAACATATAACTGGTTATGACTTATTTACTTGGTCTTAAAGAGAACAACAAGGACCTGAGTCTCCTCCTGTCAATAACCCCTGCTCAGGCAATCAGGGTAGAGACTGAGGAGGGGAGGCTGAGGTCTCACCAGAGAGCTGAAAGCATGTCCCAGGTCACTGGCGGGAATCACTGCCCCAGCACTACTGCAGCTCCACAGTTTTGGGTGGACCTCCCACAGTGAGAGCTGCGAGCACTCCCCACCACACACACACACACACACACACACACACACACACACACACACCTCCTGGTGTTGGGAGGAACAGGAGAAAGGACAAAGAAGCAAGAGAGGAAGAGAAAGGGGGGAATGGAGGAAAAGTTGAAACAAAAAGGACAAACCCTAATGTCCCCAGTGATTCTAAGGGACAAAATCCCAGGTGTGGAATAAAATTCTGCATCCTTAAGATCATGCTTTCCATGAATTCAACTGTCACCAGAATGATCAGACCGAACAGTTTCAAACCTCGAGGACGCTCTAACCCTCTAAACAGGGACATCTGTTTTCTAGTAAAATCACTAAAAGGAAGGAGAAAACTCAAGAGAGGTTCCTCCTGGCGCTCACGTCCGTGAACCCTAATACTCTCAGTCCTCAAAGAGAGACCTGGAGAAGGAGACTTGCTGAAGCAAAGCCACAGGGTCTCTGAGGTTTCCCTGGCCCCTCGCCCCTGTCCTGCCTGGCTGATGTCAGCATCTCTCTGTGAGGTCACCACCTCCCCACCACCTTTGGCCAATAGTCTGAGCCCCTGCAAAAGGCCTTTGTGATGTCACTGCCACACCCTCCCTTGCTGGGCTAATGTCCTGCCCCTGGCCAGGCACTTTGGAGGTTTGAGCTACTCCCTGTGGATCACCCCACTCAAGGAGCATTCGTTCTAGGAAGCAAGCCGGCTAGACAGGAAAACATCTGACGCTGCGGCTCCCAATTCTACATTCAGTTTTTTAGGAATTAGTCGACTTTATTGCCAGAAGAGACCATTAGAGCATCTAATCTGACCCCTGCATATCACAGGCCTCCTGTATGACACACTAGCTACTTTTGGGGTAAACACATTCCAGAAAGGCATCTAGTCTTCATGAAATGACGTCACGAGACGGAGAATCCACCACTTTCCTTGGTAGCTTGTTCCTGTGGTGAATCAACCTCGCTGTTGAATATTTGTGCCTTAATTGTAATATGAATTTGTCTCTTTTCACCTTCCAGCCATTGGGATTTTAATGCCTTTCTCTGCTACATTAAAGAGCCCTTTAATAGCCAATCTTTTCTCTCCATTAAGGCACTTCAGCGTTTCAGTGAAGTCACCTTTCATTCTTCTTTTGAGAAGCTAAACAGGTTGAGCTCTTTCAATAGCTCACTAGAAGGCATTTTTCTCCAGCCCTCAGAACATTTGGTGGCTCTTTGCTGCCTCAACTCCAATTTCACACCATCTTTTTCAAATGAGGACACCAAAACTGGAGGCAGTATTCCAGTATCAGTCTCACTGATACCATGTCACCTCCTGTGACGTTATTGACATAATCTGTAACTGTATAGATCACCGTTGCCACCACTGTTCTATATTTGCAGCCAATATTGTATAAAGGTGGTCACATAAAGGGTCTATGGAGAGGTTATGATTGGCTGATTATAATTATGCTATCTCTAGATATGTATCCTTTTGCAGTTGACATTATGAATATTGGCTCTATGCTGCCTGTATTTCAAACTTGTGCTATGCTTCTGGGAACACCCCAGCCAGACAAATTGGTGTCAGCTCTGCCTAGCCTGCTTGATGGCCCATTAAGGACCATCAGCTATACAACTGACCCATTGAGAGAAGGCAGATATGCCTTGTGGCTCAGCAAGGTGTGCAGGGACCTGCCTATGGACTGAACTCTAAGGTTTTCTATGTCACGTGCTGGATAGAGTGTCCTTGGGACAAAGAAAGCAAAGACCACATGGCAGAGACTATAAAGACTGATGCTTCATCTCCATCTGGTCTTCAGTCCTGCTTCATACTTCTGAAGGGACTTGTCTACAAACTGAAGCTCTGTACAAAGGACTGAATGGCCCATCCCAGTTATGGATGTACTCCAGAGACTTGATTTGAACCTGCAGTTTATTCCATCACTGCTACAAGCCTGAACCAAGAACTTTGCCAAAGTACAAGTTTTGCCCAGGGCACCGTTTCCCCTAACGCTGGTCCTTGGTAACATTTCCTGATTGGGGCAGGGGGGAAGGGGAGAGAGAGACAGGCGTTTTCTCTCTTTTCTTTCCTCTCCATTTTCTGCTCCTTCCTTCAATTCCAGAAACTTCTCTTGTGTTTCAGACTGTGCAGTGACACCCTCCCACCCCAGGACTATGGAGCCTTTGGAGCAGAAAGATCCTAGGAGCTAAGGATGAATCCAGGGGTGAGTAGCTGGAAGGAAGGAGTCCTAGCAACTCTTCTGGGAGTGCAGGGAAGGAATGACTCCCCCTTCTCTACATTCTCCCCATGGGGCTCTGCGGAGCAGGGAGGGTTGTGTGATAAATTCCATCCAACATTCCCCTTTGATCCAAGCCGAGAGACATCTCAGCTCTGCACGATCCCCTTGGCAGCACCAAACAAGGGATGTTTTACACTGCCCAGGAGACTCAGCCAGGGACTGATGTGCTGGAGATATGTTGGGAAAAGGGACTGTCTGAATTGCCAAAGCAGGAAGCCAACAATCTACAGCAAAATCATTAACCACAAACACACTCTAACCATGCTCCAGCCAGAAGGGAAATGGGCAGGAATTCTTGCTGTTCAGCCATGGCCACACATACAGAGATGCACAGCAGTGAGGGTGCTGGGCAAGCTGGTCTGAGCGAATAATTGGAAATGATCCTTCCGTTAGAACAGAACCAGAGTGTAGAAAGGCCCCTGTGTTAAGTGGTTGAGGCTGAGGCCTTAGGAAGCTGGCCTACGATACCATAGGGATCTTTCTGTGGAGGTTTGATTCTTACCAGCTAGAGGAAGCTGGTGTGTGGTGTCTTTGTGGCTGCACTTTCAGTGATGAAGGTTTCTCTAGCCCATTGTTCCAGGGTCATCCTACTAGATTGCCAGCTGCTTTTCAGCTGCAGTGTGGAGACTGTTTGTGTGTGGGGAGAGACAGTGTGTGTGTGCTGGGGAAGAGTGAGTGTGTTGAGGTAGGTAGGAGCGGATCATTATTATCCCTACTTGAAAGAGGGAGATGCTCAGACTGAAAAAGGAGAATTGACTTGCCTTAGGTCACAAAGCCAGTCAATGGCTGAATTGGGAATAGGACCCCCAGAGACCTGATTTTTAAATTAACCATCGGATCTTGAAATTCATACATTGAATGACCTCAATAAAGTGCTCTTAGATGAGCTCCAGTCCAACAAGTGTGCACAGTAATTATTCAGCCAGTATTTTAGGAGAACTGCAATGTTAGAGAATCATGAACTGCTCAGAGACAATTAATGCAGAGAAGCAGCACAATCCATGAAACATATAACTGGTTATGACTTATTTACTTGGTCTTAAAGAGAACAAAAGGCCTTGAGTCTCCTCCTGTCATTAACGCCCTGCTCAGACAATCAGGGTAGAGACTGAGGATGGAAGGCTGAGGGTCTCACCAGAGAGCTCAAAGGATGGCCCAGGTCACTGGTGGGGATCACTGCCCCAGCACTACTGCAGCTCCACAGTTTTGGGCGAGCGATTTCACCAGGACATTGCAACATCGTTCACAATCCACATGAGTGGAGACTGTTCATTGATTCATCAAAGACGAAGTCTTAAAGATGTTTTACTGCGTAATGGCAATGGTTTGCCATGAATTCCACTTGGTGATGCAGTCCATAGGAAGGAAACCTAGGACAACATGAAACAACAACATGAAACCTCTCGGAGGCTCTTATCTGCTCCACAGGGACATCTGTCTTCTCATTCAATTAGCAGTGGGAAAGGGGATGCAATGTCTGCCCCCAGCCAGACCACCAACCCCATCAGACACCCTCCCCCGCTGGTGCACCAGGGTCTCCCCCAGACCGACAACAGCTATGAATTAAAACCCACAGTGTTTGTTGGGGCTACTGGAGATGCTGAAATCTCACTCTTGTCTCTCTCCTCCTGCCTCCACCTCCAAGCCAGGCACTGGGCAGTTCAGTGGGGAAGGGATGAACTGATGACAGTGGAGGAAAAAAATCAAAAACCAAAAGTGAAAAAAAGCGCAAGCCGGGCAGGCAAGGCAAATCGCAGGCTTCTGCCATAGACTAGTCCTCCCACTCTTCCAATAACCCACCCAAACCGCGACACCACAGACCCCACGTTCCTGGTGTAGCTCCACCTTCCAGTGGGAAGAGGGAACCAATTACTAACACACACAGCATATTCCTGAGGCGCAGTGCTGGGAGCTGGGGGGATCTGGCGGGCACCTCACTGTGGGATTCACGAGTGGCTCCGGCAGCATCCATGCAATCAAGCCGCTCCACATGCCGTTGTGCCGAGGGATAACAGCGCCTGGAGGGGTTGCTGCTGGTCACTAGCAGGGCATTGTGGGAGACAGCCAAGGCTGGAGGGTTCAGGGGCACAGCGGATCCCATCACAGCGTGTCCCCAGCACCCACAGGGAATATCGTGCCCCTAGGAGGAGCGTTTGGGCTTTGCTGTGATGTGTCACTTTCCAGCCTGTGCTCTGTCTCTTCTCCTGTGCACACCCATGTCAATCAGGCATTGCTCAGCTGGGCTCTGCAGAGACCGGACTGGCTACACCCCGTGACGGGACTGAGGGGGGGCAGTGCTGAGCGTCACAGGACCTGGTTTCAGCAGCGAGAAAATCCAGGAACAACCGAATTGTTGTTTCACCCACGAAAGCTCATGCTGCAAAAACGTCTGTTAGTCTATAAGGTGCCACAGGATTCTTTGCTGCTTTTACAGGAACAACCCAGTGATCCACTAAGCGGAGTTAGGGGCCTGAACTCCCTGTACGAGCGACACAGGCACCTTACAACACAACTCCCAACCACCAGCTCCCCAGGCAGGGAGCCAGCCAAGCCCGCCCAGGGAGACACTGACAACGGGGAGGTGTCCTAGCCCTGCCCCTCTCTCACAGATAGGTCCTGTGCTCCCAGCACTCACCTGCCATGTGGGAGAGCCAGGTTCAATTCCCTCTGTCCAGCTGCAGAGAGTAGCAAGCTCAGGGCAGACTGTTACACACCAGGGCACCCCCCATGGGGACTGGGAGCTTCCACCCCCCGAGAGCGAACTCCCCAGGCACACGAACAGCCTGAGCAGGGAGTCACAGACAGTCCCCTTGGGCACTCGGGGCTATCCTGCCACCTAGGCAAGTCTGCCTTTGGGCTAGATCTGTGCCTCAGGGAGGCCTGAGGCCACCGGCATGAGCTGGGGCTGCCAGCATCCCCCCCGCCACTGTCCACAAGGGAGAAAGGATTTGAACCAGGGTCCCCCATGTTTCAGGTCAGTGCACGAAGCAGTGTGCCGTGGTGGGGCTCTGTCCAGCTCTCCCTTTGAAGGGGGTTCATTGGGGCTAACTAATGAGAGCGAGTGGGGCAGGGGGATCAGCTCCCCGGTGTGTCCTAATTCCTGCCTCTCAGCTGGGTGCCTGAACTACTGGACACTGTCATCCAAATACCATTGCTAGAAATAAACAATGAAAGGTGCAGAACTCCAGGAGCTCAGGACAGGAGACTAACTCAGGCAATCAGAGCAGCAGATAAGACAAATCTTGAGCTACTCTGAGGCTCCAAGCAGACATGTTACCGAGACGGAAACTGGCCAGGAATTCTTTGAAACGGCGTAAACACGTCTAAAAGTATCAGTTTGCTTTATGATGAGGGGATGGGGGGAGGGAGGTTTAAACTATTTCCCTGAATCACATCTCCCTTGGCAGCTCAGTCACCATTTCAGCTAGAGCAGAGCGGTGGAGCCTGGGCACTGGGCCACTCGGGGCCTTTAACACCACAGCCCTGGGGAGGGGGGGCTGAGAGGGACCATCCTGCGAGGAACACGAGTCCTTCTACCATCCACCACACCCTAGTGTGGAACTGCTGCTGCCGGCTCACCCCATCTGTGGGGACTTCTATCCCCTCTGCCTCCCTCTAGCTGGGGGTTTTCCCTTCTGCACCTACCTGGCATGGCAGCCCCGTCTGAACCCCTGATCCTGTCCCAGTTTTGTCCCTCTGCTCATCACGCCCCTCCAATTTCCCCCCTTCAGGGGGATTTTCCGTCCTTTGATTGCAGGGAGCAGATTCTGATGGTGCGTGAGGGCAGCAGCTTGCAGCTGTTACTGAGCATGTGAGAAGAGCATTAGAAGGGAAGACCGGCCAGACTGGGTCAAACCAAAGCTCCATCTAGCCCAGTGTCCTGTCGGCCGATAGCGGCCGGTGCCAGGTGCCCCAGAGGGAATGAACAGACAGGAATCATCCAGTGACCCACCCCCTGTCACCCAATTCCCAGCTTCTGACAGACAGAGGTTAGGGGCACCATCCCTGCCCACCCTGGCCAACAGCCATTGATGGACCTGTCCTCCACAGAAACACAGAATCCTAGACAATTAGGGTTGGAAGAGACCCCAGGAGGTCATCCAGCCTAACCCCCTGCTGAAAGCAGGACCACGAATCTCTCTAGTTTCCTTTTCATCACAGGACCCTGCTCAGGAACAGTGAAGTTGCAAGATCTAACAGGAAACAGCTTCAGAAAGAAGGGCAGCTCCTCTTCCTCCTCCTCCCGTGGGGACAGGCAGCCCCCAACAGCCTCTCTGCCCGGCCTCCTTCAACCCATTGCCCCCTTCAGCCTCCCCAACTGCCCCCATCACCCCCTTTATCCTCCTCAACTTCCCCATTACCCCCTTCAGCCTCCTCAACTGCCCCAATTGCCCCCTTCTGCCTCCCACAACTGCCCGGTCCCTTCCCTCATTGTCCCCTCAGCTTTCCCTGCCCCCAGGCTCCTCCCCAGCTGCCCTTTCAGTCTCCCCTACATCCAACTGCCTCCTTCAGCCTCCCCAAACCCCGCACCCAGCTGCCTGACCTGACCCCCTTTAGCCTCCCTTCACCCCGACTGCCTTCCCCCTCACACTCCCCTCCTCTGCCTCGCCCCAAGTTCCCGACTCCACCACTCGCAGATCCCCTTCCCCACAACCACCTGCTTCTCCATCATGGGGAACAGGAGCAGAAAATGCTTTTTAAAAAACCTTTTGCAAAGTAAAAAGTAAAATAAGCCAAGTAACTCCCTCCCTTGCTTTGTGCTGGGTGCCCAGCTGTGGGCTTGTGTGGGGGGTGATGGTGTGAGTGTGGGGGGGAGGGGTGTTCTGAGCACACTCCGGTCAGGGAAGGGGTGGAGTTGGCCAAAGGGGCAGGTTGAATCTTTAGCAGAGAATTCCTTTCTCCATTGTGTTAGCTAAGCGTTGCTGTTAAATGTCAGCCGACGAATGCAGCATTTGAAACAATCTGATTCTAACCCCCCCACCCTCTCAGTTGCTGTAGTTCTCACATCCTCTGCTCTTGTGATGTCACCACATGACATGGTGTCTTATTCCCATAGTGTCCTGTAGGTTAGACAGGACTTAAGTTTATAAGGTAAAAACTGAAGCATAACTCCATCCCTTCCTCCTTTTGACTTAGGAAAAATAAATCCTGTTCCCTCCCCCTGCCCCAGCCCGACCCAGCCAAGCCCCACCAGCGCTGCTGTGGCCAGGAGACAGGTGCCCTCTCACCTGACCCTGATCTGCTGTGGTGAGAGAGAGCTGTGGGGGAGTCCTCTCCCTGGGGCAACCTGCACTCCAAGCCCCTTATTCTCAACCCCACCCCAGAGGCCGCATCCCTAGCCGGAGCCCTCACACCCCTGCACCCCAACCCTTTGCTCCAGCTCTCAGCCTCTCATCCCCAACCCCACCCCAGAGACTGCACCCCCAGCCGGAGCCCTGGCACCCCAACCTCTGCCCTTCCTGAGCCCCCCTCCACACTCCTAACCCTTCAGTCTCACCACGTCACACACCATCCATGTGCAGAATGAAGTTTGGAATGAGCACCAATAGACAGGTGATGTGTCACACCTCACCTCCGTATTGGTGCACACAACAAAATTCATTCCGCACATGGACATAGCAAATTAGAGGAAACACTGCTCCTGACTTTCAACCTCTCTCTCAGATCTTCAATTTCATACGCTGACTGATCAGAATAAAGTGCTCTCAAGTGAGCTACAGACCAACAGGGGTTCATAGTAATTATTCAGCAAGGATTTTAGAAGACCTAGAACATTAGAGGAAATCATCACCTGCTAAGAGACAATTAATGGAGAGAAGCAGCAAGATTAATCCCGTACATTGGATTGGTTGTGACTTCTTTGCCTGATTTGAAAAAAGACCAAAAGGACCTGAGTCTCCTCGCTCACGATAGCCCCCTGCTCGGCCAATCACCACTGAGACTCTGAGGGGCGGGAGGCTGAGGGGTCTCACCAGATGTCCCAAAGGACGGCCCAGGTCACCATCACAGGGGATCACTCTCAGACCCAGACCCACCTCTTGGTGAGGACCTCTGCAATGAGAGCAACCCCCTCCCCCGCCCACACTCCAGACACGTCCCTCCTTGTTAGAAGGAGGAAGCTGGGAAAAGGAAAAAGAAGCAAGAGGCGAAAGGAGGGAGGAAAGAGGAAAAGGGAAACCAAAAAGGATACACCCCAATGTCCCCAGGGATTCCAATCATCAAAACCTAGGGAGGAAATCAAATTCTGCCACCTGAAGCCAGTGCTGTCTGTGCCTAGAATGCTGCCTGCGCCAGGTGGATCAGACTGAACAGGTTCCAAACCTCTCTGAGCCTCTTACCTTCTCAAAGGGAAGTTTCTTTTCGGCACAGTCAGTGGGAGGAAAGGAGAAAACTCCACAGAGGTTCCTCCTCATGCTCACATCCGTGAATCCTAATTCTCTCTCAGCCCTCAAGGAGAGACCTCGCGAAGGAGACTTGCGGCAGCAAAGCCGGGAGGTCTCAGAGACTGGCCTGGCCCTGCACCTCTGTCCTGCCCGGCTGATGTCGGGGTCTCTCTGTGAGGTCACCCCCTCCCCACCACCTTTGCCCAATAGGCCGAGTTCCTGCAAAAGGCCTTTGTGATGTCACTGCCACACCCACCCCTCCCCTCAAAGCTGATGTCCTGCCCCTGGCCAGACTCGTTGGGTGTTTGAGTTGTTTCCCCTGGATCTGGGGTTGCCAACTTTCTGACCCAACAAAACTGAACACCCTCATCCTGCCCCTTCACCGAGGTCCCGGCCCGCTCAATCCATCTCCCTCCGTCGCTCGCTCTCCCCCACGCTCACTCACTCGCTCGTTTTCACCGGGCTGAGAAGGGCTGAGGAGAGTCCCTTTTCAACTGGGTGTTGTCGGGACAGACCTGGGATGGAGGCTGCCTGCCAAACACCTTTAAGAGGAGCTGTCCCTCCTGTCAGAAAATCATCTCCCTCCTTCAGTTCAGTGACCGCCTGAATTGTTCCTTGTCTCGGCAGGGCCGGAGGATTGAAAGCAGCAACGTCAAAGTCCTGTGCAGCTAGCAGGAATGGACACAGACACTCCCTTGTATCTCAACAGATATTTAGTTTTACTCTTGGTAAACTACAAGGCTAAAGAGACGGGCGCTGGCACCAGATCTAAGGAATGAAATACAACACAATCATCATCGCTATGCCCATCGTTGCCCCTTTAATCTTCCGTTGTCTCTCTCTGACCACCATCACCCTCCGTCGGTTCACTGAGATTGCCACACTCATTGCTTCCAACACACACCTGATCTCCAATTTTGCAGCCAAAAGAAAAGTGATAGGCTTTCTTAACCATAGTGTTTATACTGCACTTTTGTGATGCAAAAGTCACTTCACCACAAACATAGCACAAGTTATCTGCACTATTCACACAAGTACGAGGCATTTCTGCTCACTTTGGCTAAAGAGAAATGGGTCCCTTTGCAAAATCAAACACTGACAAATAAGAGAGCAAGACACTGTATGATTTCTAGACCTGATATAGGGCAATTGGTTCAGCTTCATTATGATTGCATCATCCATGACTTCTAGGAATAACATGATGCAATTCATATCATGTATGAGGCAATACCAGTTTCAGACTGTATCCTTCATTGTTTTGCCTAAAAAGCAAGTACTGTCCAAAGCCATTCATAGATTTATTCATAGATCCAGTCAAAGATGTAGTTTAGTCATTACTGGTTTAAATTGAGATCCCGTCCCTTTATAACTCACTTATCCTCCGCCATTCCCAAGTCAAGGGTCATAAATACTGACCCAATAGCATATCTTGAAAACTAGAGCCAATCAAGAATTTTAAGGATCATTTTCGTTCTCAGTGACCCAGAATTAGTAAAGTTGGACTCCATTTATTTCAGAAGCATTTTGGCTGTAGAGCAGTGTAACAAGCCTCTCCTAGCTGCCTCCTGGTGGGGGGAGGCTGGGGAGCTGTGGGGACCTGACTGAGAGGTCACTAGTAGCAATGTAGCACAGGAGGTGTCCTATCGGGTTGAGTCATTGCAGATGATGATGTAGTGCAGCAGACCCCCGTTTTGCCAACCGTGCATTAGGCAGCTTTCCACGTTAATCGAACTCCCAGTGCCCACAGGTGCAGCAGCCGGCGATTTGTCCTGTGGCCGCTAGGTGGCGCTGCAGCCTCGCACTTTCCCGTTCCCCCGGGTATGGGAAGGTTTGATAAGGTGAGCTGGCCCCACCCGGCCCCGGGGAGATGCCGTCAGTGGGGTCTGCTGTGTAAGGGCTGAAAGTCAATTTTACTGGCATTTTATGATCTTTCAATCATGAAGGGGAGGAACTGCTTACCCTGACTGAAGCATCTTATCTCGTTTCCAAATTGAAGTGTCTCCTCTTTGTGTGCAAAGAGGTTAAAGGCCGCAAAGCTGGGTAGCTGGGTGTGGGGCCTCCAAAGTTATTGTGCTCTGGTGAGACTGAGCAGTTGTGGGGATTGTGCAAGCTGTGGTGTTTACATGCACATAGAAAATGTAATGAAACTCCATTTTTAAAACCACTCATGTCTGGGAATGGAAGAGAAGCTCTTTGAAATAAGTGTCCCCTTCATACTCTTCAAGATCACTGGCTCCAACACTCAGCTGCCTCAGGGAACTCAGTGGTGGTGCATTTGAGGGCGGATCGAGAGGTTTCTGGTTCAAGTCCAGCTGCTCTCTTACATATCCTCTTTTTTAAGTGATCTATATTTTCATATCCATCTCCTGTATGTTCAGGAGTTCCGCTGAATGGGGACGTGAAATGAATTTCATCATTCAATATATTCCTGTTAAAATGTAAAAACACTGAGAAAGCTGTCCATCAGCTGAAATCCGTTCAGTCCTCTGAGGCGCTAGTTTGTTTTCATTCTTGAAACAAAGATAGAGTACGACTGTAGATTTGCAGGTCCTTGTTCTCCTGAGCGATGCCGTGGAGAAGAAGAAGAACCAGTGGCTATAAAGTGGACACTAGGGAGTTTAGTCTTGCCTTCCAAGGGGAGTATTGGGGGCAAAAGACATATCTGGCTTCAAGACTACGCTTAATACTTTTATGGAGGGGATTTTTTTAACAGCAGCCTGGCTCAAGAGCATTGGCCAATATGGACTATATTGTCTTCTTTGCTTCTCTGTCCTAATCTAAAGCCTTTCTAATGCTGTGTTTCAGTTGACTAATAAACCCTGCTATATTTTAACAGTCTGCCCAGTGTCACAGCAAAAACTTGCTGAGGTGCATTGAAGCATGAATGAGGAGCAGTCTCTGAACAGGAGTGTCATTCAGCTGGACCTGCTGGCAGAGCTCACAGGTTGAAATAGGAGTGTTGAATCCAGAGGCTCAGTCTCAAGTGTTGAAGCTACATGGTCTCTCCTTGTGGAAGAGTGGGACCCCTTGGGGTCCAGCGCACTCAAGGGCACCTCCCAAGGACTGTTTAAAAGCCAGGGCATTGCACAGATCCTGTGCATCCATGACACTGCGCCAGATGTTAAGCCTTATGGGAAAAAGAGATAAAACAAGAAAAGGATCTAAATGTGTATTTACCATTGCACCCTCATCAGTCCTCGTGGGAATCCTCATCAGTTACAAAGTGTATTAAAACCTTCCCTAAGGCTCACCTCTTGGTTATCAGGTCGTGTCAGTTTTGTTAGAGGCTTTCCCTCCCCGCCCACTTCCCTGGTTCTTGTCACGCAGACAGCAAGCAGCAAAAGACCAGAAGTCCGAAGGGCAGATAGTGCAATGTTTATTGGGGTTATTTCCAAGCAAGCAGATTCCGAAGCCCTTCACACCAGTCGGGCTCATCGCTGTACGCCCAGAGAGTCTGTTCCCCAGTGTGCCGTTCCCAGCTCTGAGGCAGAGCATTTAGCCTGCATCCCCTTCCCAGCTCTGAGGCCACAGAGCCTTGTCTGTGTCCCTGTTCCCATTTCCCCATTAATAAACCTGATTCCAATTTCCCTTCCCCTCCTGTTTGACCCCAGTTTATATAGTCATATTCCCAGCTACACCTTAACCAATCATTTTACTGAAATGTAACTAACCAGTCCTAACGTATTGCAACATAATTACCTAACCAATTATATCCTACTATCCTAATTAACTTACACCCAGCAAAATTAATTATACCGCTGGCAGAAACAATTACAGAACCAGAAAAGTGGTGGACATAAAGATAAAACAATACAGAAATGAGGGTACCACAACTGTTGATAAGTGATTTCTTGCCAGACAGGATGCTATCAAACTAAATTTTCTTTAAGCATCTTAATATCTATTTCGTTATCGGGTGGTTCTACCCCTTCCCCCATTCTGTGGTTGTCTTGTCTAGTTAGATTGTAAATCGTTTAGGGCATGGGCCATCTACTATTCTGTGTTTGTACTTTGCCTAGCACAATGGGGACCCACTGTTAGCTGGTCCTTAGGCACTAAGGTAATACATATGATTTATAATAATAATAACTCTCCTGCCACTTTGAGCCAAGGAAGCTGGCCTTGGGACGTTACTGCTTAAAAATGAGCTGCAGTTAAAACCGTGGACTATTCTTTGTGACAAGTATCCCACAAATTCCACTGACCTCCCTTGTTTTCTTTGCCTGGCGTAGGGTTTCTAAATTCCAAACCTGATGTGATCTCGCAGCTGGAACGAGGGGAAGAGCCGTGGGTCCCAGACCGCCAGGGCTCTGAGAAAGAAGTGCTCCCGAGCTGCCTGCACAGGTGAGGGATTGGTTAAACCAACTCAAAAACTCTCCATGAATACAGGAAACATTTGGGATGCCCTACAAAGACCTTGTGAGCTCTGCAAGTTCAGGATTGTTCCCTTCAGATGTGGAATCATTAGGCAGATGTCACTCATGGCTTCCCACCTACCTAACTGACAACTGGCAGCAGGTCCCTCCCCAATCTCACTTTCCCTGAGTGTTGTGGTGAGATGCACACCCAGAACTGATCCCTTCCTCTCTCATCTGGGAAGGGTTTGAGGAAAATGAGCTCCTGATAGGTTTGATCTCTCCCACACGTATTTTGGTTTGTTCATCCCTTTTCCCTTCTTGTCTCTGAGATTTCCTTTCTCTCCAGCGCAGGGAGTGACCTATGTCTGGATTCTCTCTGTCTCCCATCAGGTGTTGGGATGGTGAGTGAGAATGAGGAGAATCCCCAGTAAGAAGATGCTGAGCAAGTAGAACCACATAGGACATTATCAGGAAGACCCAAAGGGAATGTTTCCAAGAGTTGTGCACTCACAGAAAAGCAAAGCCTGTGAGTCTCAGCAGAGGCCAGAGGAAAACCTGAGTAGCCTCTCAGACCTTATTACACACGAGAGAATCAACTTGGAAGAGACACACTACACATGGCATGAGTGTGGGAAAAGCATCAATGGGAGTTCAGACCTTTTCACACATCAGGGGATCCACAGAGGAGAGAGACCCTACATGTGCTCTGAGTGTGGAAAAGCTTCAGTCAGAGCTCCTACCTTATCACACATAGGAGAATCCACACGGGTGAGAAACCTTATGGATGTTCTGAGTGTGGGAAACGCTTCAGTTGGAGATATGCCCTTGTCGCGCATCAGAGAATCCACACAGGAGAGAAACCCTACACGTGCTCTGAGTGTGGGAAATGCTTCAGTCGGTCGTCAGCCCTTATCACACCTCAGATAATCCACACAGGTGAGAAACCTTATGGATGCTCTGAGTGCGGGAAAAGCTTCAAACAGAGCCCTAGCCTGAGCAGACATCGTAGAATCCACACAGGAGAGAGACCCTACACATGCTCTGAGTGTGGGAAAACCTTCATTGACAGCTCAAACCTTGTCAGACATCGTAGAATCCACAGTGGAGAGACACCCTACACATGCTCTGCATTTGGGAAAAGCTTCAATCAGAGGACGTTCCCTATTAGACATCAGACAAGCCACGTGGGAGAGAATGTGAGAAATGCCTTGATTAGGGCTGGCCAAAGCCTGAGCGTCACGGTTTGACTGTTCCCCCATTTCAAAGCAATTGTTAGTCATCAAGTTCCCCCTTCGGGAACAAATTGTTTCATTCCCGTTGCTTTGATGTTGCTTCAAGTTTTGCTGGAGAGCAGATATTTTTATTATCATTTTCCTCAGTTAAAATATATTGAACTATAACAAAGAGCAGGAACAGGGCAGGGATAAGGGAAAATGTCATTTCATCCACTGTAACAACAAAAGTAGTTAGGGTAAATCAGAGAGATTCCCTTATTCCCTGTATTGTCAGAGTGGGGAATGAACAACAATCTACAGCAATGCCATTAACACAAACACACTCTCAGCCTGCTCCAGCCAGAAGGGAAATGGGCAGGAATTCTCACTGTTCAGCCCAGGACACACTTACACTGATGCGCAGCCGTGAGTGTGCTGGGGAAGCTGGTCTGAGCAAACAATTTGAAGTGACAATTCAGTGAGAACTGAATCATCATGCAGTGGAACAGCTGTACATCAAGTAGGTGTGGCCAGTGGTTAAGGCGATGGACTAGAAATCCCTTGGGGTCACCTCATGCAGGTTTAAATCCTGCCAACTACGCAAGCACTGTGCTGTTGTTGTTATTATTGTAGTCTTAGTGCCTGAGCATCCACAGTGCAAATTGGAGCCAGATCTAGCTTCACTCTGTCTACACTTAAAATGCTGCTGTGGCATTGCTATAGCACTTTGGAGTAGACAGTGACTGGAGGGGTTTTCCCATCCCTGTAATAGCTGCATTGACAGAACAATTCTTCCTTTTCTTTAGCACTATCTAACCAGGGCTTAGGTCACCTTAACTCTATGGGTTTGGGGGGAGGGGGGATTCACACCCTGAGAGACGTCGCTCTGTCAGTTCAGTGCCCAGCGTACACCAGCCCTTAGATCCCTCTTGGTATTTCAATGCAGGCACTGACCTGTGAGAGGAAAACATCAGCTCACAAACACACAGACTGAATTCCCCACATTTCATCTCGCTGCACTTTCCAGAAAGTCATGAAATTCAATTCATTCTTGCTAGGACAGAGAACAAATAAGTGACACTAAGTTTTTGGCTTGGGTAAATAAAATTAAGTGTTTAATTAATATAGTAAAAACCTGTCCTGATGCCTCTAACTAACACTATTGCGTGAAATAGGAACAGAGACAAAGCTTGTCAGTGACGACTAATTTCACAAATGATCTTCCCAATATTAATTTCTACGCTGCCCGCATTGGAGGTCTGGGCATCTCCAGTGTCACTGCTCTGCGTTCACCTTCCCCTTAGAATTGTTCTCGGACATTCGCCTTCCTCTGCAGCGTGGGGCACGGGTCACTTGCTGGAGGATTCCCTGCACATTGAAGTCTTTAAGCCACGATTTGAGGATTTCAGTAACTCAGACATAGGTTAGGGGTTTGTTACAGGAGTGGGTGGGTGAGATTCTGTGGCCTGCATTGTGCAGGAGGTCAGACTAGATGATCATAATGGTCCCTTCTGACCTTAAGTCTATGAATCTATTCCCAAATTTGGAAAATTGTGCAGTTCAGAATGTGAATAGTGACCCCGTCTCCTTCCTGCACCTGCTCTACCTTGCTCCACAGCAGCTTCTCCCCCTGCAGAGTCACTCCAGCACGGCAGTGCAGCCGCCCAGGTTCAGCAGGGGCCCCGGCAAGGACAGTGGGTGCAGCTAACTGCCCGGTGTGCCTGGCAGTGATTCAGCTGTAAAAAAGCAACCCCCCCTCCACAGAAGTACAAAGACCTGATTTCCCCAACTTTAACATCATGACCCCCTGTAGAAAGCCACACGTGTCAGTTGTATTTTCACAGGAGATGCAAAAATCAAGTGACATCAATTTTTAAGTTGAGTAAATAAAGTTGAGGAGATAGTTGTTAACCTCACAAAAATATATTAAAGATCCTCAACATAACACCTGAAGGTGAAATATGAACAGAGACAAACCTTGTCAGCAAAGGCTCATTTCCCAAACGATCTTCAAAATGTTACTAATTCCCACCCCTCCTCCACAGGAGCTCTGTGCACTGTAACTGTTCTGCAGGCAGCTTCCCATTCAATGCTGTTGTGGGACATTCCCAGACTTGGAAATGTACGAACGACAGAATTTGAAGAGCAAACCTGGCTCCCCGCACCAGGCGGGATTTGAGTGTTTTGTCCCTGTCACTTAGAGTTTGTCAATAGTACAGACGCCAGGGCAGGACTCCAGGCTCTCCTTGAGGCATCCTGGCACCGGGGCTGGGGTGGGGGGGGAGAAAGGATTGTAGATTCTGACCTGTGCTCTAGAGAGGAGGTAATAATTGAAGGGAGCGTGTTTGTCTCCTCTCCTCCGTGTCCCAGGGCTTGAATTCTACATTCCACAGGACCAAATGAGGGGGTGATGCCACTTGGTTAATGGAAACCAGTGCTCCAGGTGCAGCTTGAACTCACAACCTCAGCACTGCTCTATAAGTACTGTGCACTAACTAATTGCACCACTGGAGAACATGCTTGCTATGATTTTCTGAGCCCCCAGGTTGATAAAGGCAAGGAGTGACCCCAAAACTGAGCTGAGAGCGGATAGCAACAAGTGTTGGTACTTGGTGGGGTGGATTCTTCTTAAGGGTTCCAGGCACCATTTCACCCTTTTGTTCTTCCCTGTGTAATAACAGAGCTGGTTAAGACTCAATGGAGAGTCTTGCTGCAGACCAACAGATCTGAAATCACTGATAACCAGCTCTAAGCATTAGTCCTGCTTTGGGAGAGTGTCTCTCATGCAAGAAACTGCCCAGTCTGCGCTAGCAGTGAGGCTCCCTCACTAACAGCTGAAATCAGGGAGAGCTGTGTGAAGTGCAGGGCCCCAGGGGGGCCTGAACAGGGGGGAACACCACCCCAGGACTTTTAAAATGGGAGGGCTCTGCCTTGCCACTTTGTAATGACCGTAAGGGAAGTGAGGTGGAGAGCAGTGAGCAGGAGGAAGGGGCAGCATAGGAGTCTATCCAGCTCTGAATCTTGTTTTCTCACAGTAGCCAATACCAGGTCTCCCAAAGCCACTCCTCAAGGCAGCACTGGGAGTTGAACCCAGGATCTTCTGTTTACAAAACAGGCACTTTAACCAGCTAAGCCATGGTACCTGCTGTTATTTAAAGCATCGTGTCTGCCCACACCTGACTCTCTGCCAATCCCCACTGGGACCTGACAAGTGTTGCTCCTGTTTGGATTGTGTAAAGCAGAGGAGCAGCTGAAGTTTTGCTCCCAAGGTGTGTGTGTGATTCTTTGGACAGGTCTACACTACAAAATTTGGTTGGTGTAATTACATTACTTAGGCTGGCAATGCAGTTATATCAACCTAATCCCAGTGTAGAATCATAGAATATCAGAGTTGGAAAGGACCTCAAGAAATCATCTAGTCCAACCCCCTGCTCAAAGCAGGACCACTCCCCAGACAGTTTTTGCCCCAATCCTAAATGGCCCCTCCAGGAGTGAACTCAGAACCTGAGGTTTAGCAAGCCAATGTACAAACCATTGAGCTATTCCTCCCTCCAGATGGTGACTCAACTGTCAGAACTTTCTGGAGCTATGAAATGGGAGAGGCCCAGCCTCTGTAGCAGGAATGCAGGGCAGGCAAGTTCACGGCAGGCATGGTGGGATACTGGTGGAGGCCAGTCATGGTGATATAATGACCAGCAGCATTTACACTGACAATTTGTCTTTTAAGTTTGCTGCAAAAGCTCTAGACCTCTCGTCAAGGTGTTTTATTTTGTCACCAAAACAGGGCAGTTTTGTCGCCAGACGTGGTATTGCAGTGTGTGTACCAGCCACAAGCTGCCAACCGAGGGAGCATTGTGTGTTTTTCACACACCTGAGCAATATAATGATGCTGAAATAACTTTGTAGTGCAGACATGGCCAAAGATTCTCACACACACACACACACACACACACACACACACAGCTTGCAGGAAAAGCTCACCTGCTTCTCTGCTTTGCAGAATCCAAACACATGCAAAGCGTGTCAGGCCCTGGTGGAGCTGTCAGGAGTCAGCTGTGGGCATCACTGTGCCTTAGCTCAAGGTAGGCACCATGGCTTAGCTGGCTAAAGCACCTACCTTCTAAACAAGAGATCCTGAGTTCAACTCCCAGTGGTGCCTTGTTGAGTAACTCTTTGGGTACCTGATATTAGCTGCTGTCAGAGGACAAAATACAGCATTAGGTGGGCCTTTGGTCCAGCCCAGGGTGGCTGTTTTTATGGTTTAAATTACACTCACAGGCACTGATAACAGAGTTACTGAAAGTTTGGGAGTTAAGAGCTGATAGGTCAGTGTTCCAGCCCATCACAGATGACCCCCCTCCCTCTGGGACAGCAACCAAAAGTCCTTTAACATGAGCCATCCCCTCTCCCACCCCACTCACAGCTGTTGTCCTTAGTCAGTGCAAGCCCAGAGGTGCCTCTGTAGAGTTCACCTGCCTGCCTGGGTGGAAAAGGGGGAAAATAAGAAGGCACCGTACTCACTGTGTTGTCTAGGGACTCACTCATCCCTCCACTGCCACCCTGTCCTAACATTGATCTAACCCCTAAATTTTAGTATTGGGACCCAGTCCCCAGCCTCACTCCCAACCAGAGCCTGCTCCTCTTCACCCTTCTCCTCTGTCCCAACCCACAGCCCCCTCCTATTCCCATTGCCCCTCAATCCCAACCCACAGGCCCCTTCTATTCCCAGTGCCCCTCAATCCCAATCCACAGGCCCCCCGCTCCTCACGCTGCTCCTCAATCCCAACCCACAGCTCCCTCCTTCCCTCCAGCAGCAGGTGCTTCAGACCCCTCAGGAAGATTTTCTTGCAAGGTTTCGTGTATGAGTCTGCATGTGGATTTACAGTATGTTGGAAATAGGTTGGGTTGCTTGCCGAAATGATCACTTGTGGCTGGTGTTGCATTCCCAGTCTCCATGTTATTGGGGCAGGAGAAACAAAGGGTTGTTATCCTCGATGTGTGAACCAGGGACTCAACCCTGGGTGGAAACTAAATGAGCTGCCCACAGATTCTGGCAGCCACAATGAGCATTTGGTGCGAGAGCCCAAACCTGCCTCTGTCCCAGAGGAGGGGTTCATCCACGAGGGCTTGGCCCACTGACCTATCAGCTCTTAAATCCCAAACTTTCAGTAATTCTATTATCAGTGCCTGTGAGTGTAATTTAAACCATAAGAAAAACCACACTGGGCTAGACCAAAGGTCCATCTAGCTCTGTATTTTGTCTTCTGACAGTAGCCAATACCAGGTGCTCTCAAAACATCTCAACAAGGCACCACTGGGAGTTGAACCCAGGATCTCTTGTTTACAAAACAGGTACTTTAACCAGCTAAACCATAGAGCCTGCCTGTGACTAAGGTACAGTGTCTGCTCACACCTGACTCCTGGGCCCCACCTGGCCCCACAAAGCAGAGGAGCAGGTGAGGTTTTCCTTGCAAGCTGTGTGTGTGTGAATCTTTGGCCAGATCTGCACTACAAAGTTATTTCAGCAGAATTATATTGCTCTGGTGTGTGAAAAACACACAACGCTCCTCGGTCAGCAGCTTTTGGCTGGTGTACACACTGCAATGCCACGTTTGGCGACAAAACTGCCCTGTTTTGGTGGCAAAATAAAACCACTTCAATGAGAACAGTAGAGCTTTTTGCAGCAAACTTAAAGTGACAGAGTGTCAGTGTAGACACTGCTGTTCATTATATCACCATAACTGGCCTCTGCCAGTATCCCACAATACCCTCTGTGAACTCGCCTGCCCTGCAGTCCTGCTACAGAGCCATGGGCCTCTCCCCTTTCATAGCTCCAGGAAGTTCTGACAGCTGAGCCTGCTGCTCTGCTCCAGCAGCCAGGAGCAAATCACTGCTGTGGATGCTGCTCTCTACCACCCTGCGAATACAGATCAGGGTGGCGGGAACTTCCTTGAATGGGGGAGCACCGGCATCTGAACTGTGACACCCCCAGGACACCCCTTCCCTCGAGGAGGCTCTTACCGTCTAAACAGGGTCGGCTGTTTTCAAGTAAAATCACTAAAAGGGAAGGAGAAAACTCGAAAGAGGTTCCTCCTGGCGCTCAGGTACGTGAACCCCAATACTCCCCCAGTCCTCAAAGAGAGACCTGGAGAGGGAGACTTGCTGAAGCAAAGCCACAGGGTCTCTGAGGTTTCCCTGGCCCCTCGCCCCTGTCCTGCCTGGCTGATGTCAGCATCTCTCTGTGAGGTCACCACCTCCCCACCACCTTTGGCCAATAGTCTGAGGTCCTGCAAAAGGCCTTTGTGATGTCACTGCCTGTCACGGACTCACAGATCGTGCCCACTCTTGGCCCCGTGCGGTCCATGGGGGGTGCCCCTTTCAGTGCGACAGCTCTTCTCGGGGGTCCACTCTCTCTTGGGGTCAGGCCCCTCCACCTCCTGGAGCTGCCCCTCTCTGAGCCTTAGCACGTCTGTCTCTCGCCGTGGGCCCCTCAGGGAGTCCACGCGCTCTGGACCCCCTGGGCCTCCTCACCCCCAAAGGGGATGAGGCCCCCTGTTCTCTAGCCCAGAGCGACTCTCAGCCAGCGTAAAACAGGAGGGTTTATTGAGAGTTGAACACAGCACAGGAAACTCTCAGGGCCTCAGGCCTGGCCTCTCACAATAACAGCACATCCCAGTCCCCCTGCAGCCAGGTGGGCTCTGCCTGCTTCCCCTCGCCAGCCCCAAGCCCCCCGCTTCCCAGCTAGGCCTCCGATATCTCCGGCCCCAAGCCCCACCGCTGTCCATTGTCTTTTCTCCAGGTAAACAGGGTTGCCTGGGCCTCCTCTCCTCTCCGCCCTCCTCTGGCTGGAACAGGTTGGTCACGGGGTCCTCTCCCCGCAGCCCATTGTCCTCCCACTGGCCAGAACTGCCTGTGACTCCTGAGCTGGGTCTCTGGGTCACCAGGTCACCAGTCGCTGGGGTCTCCATCCTCCAGGCCATCAGCCGGGTCCCAAGTCCCTCTCCGGTCTTCTGTAGCAACAAACTCCCTTTCCCCTCACCTCGTTAAACCAGTAACACCTGGGAACACTGAGTCCCACTCCTGTGCATGCAAACCACTGGAAAACACAGCAAACCCTAAGAAAATCCCCCACTTTGTCACAGAGCCCAGCACCTCTCCTCCTCTGGGCACCTAGAGCAGAGGCGGCTGGTGCTGATGGCTCCAAGGGAAGGCTTAAAAGCCACAGAACAATTGAGGTCAGGGCTAGAGGAGGGCAGGACCATGCCTAGGTGTGGCCTTCAGACAGGCACAAAGCACCCAGCCAGGCTGCTCCTGCCATGCCAAACACCCACTGAAGGCCACCCGCAGACAAGCATGCGGGCGGCTGCTGATGCTCTGTGGCCATTATCGAAGACGGTAGGAAAGCAGGGCCAGCCCCTGGTGGGCCTCTTACCGTTCCCACTCAAGGTGCTCGCTTTTGCCGTGGGGCAGGAGATTTTACCCCAGAGGCTTTTCCCCAGCTGGCAGAAGCAGAGAAACACCCAGGCTCCCAAGGCGCTATGTAGCAACCCCCTCAAGCACAGGGACAGATGCACATTTGGAAGAGGAAACTGCTCTACACCTAGCCGGGCAGCCGCCCATTTTCTTTGGCAAGTCAGGAATGGCAAAGGCGAGACTGGAAGCACCTGGGGCTCATGCCCCAGCCTTTGTGACGCCCACCCCCCAACTCCTTCCCGGGGCTCTAGCTGAAGCCAGAGCATTGGCCTGAGTGGCCAAGAGGTTCAGGCCCTGAAGGGAGCAGGACTTTCAGCACAAAGGTAAAACCGGACAAGCACAACCACGAAGGGACTCAAACCCTCAATTGTCTAATCTAAAGTCAGACGCCTTATCCATTAGGCCACATGGTAAAAGTCCCTCTAGGTACTTCTTTGGAAAAGGCAGACACTGATGCGTCCGACGAAGTGGGGAGTCCCCCACGAAAGCTCATGCTCCAGTACGTCTGTTAGTCTATAAGGTGCCACAGGACTCTTTGCTGCTTTTGCAGACACTGTGTTTCTCAGGTCAGCTACTGAGGGGGGCCGAGACTCTCTGGGCACAAGAAGTGGAGTTCCCAGCGACACGTGAGACTTAATTGTCTGGAGCCAGGTGCAGGGCTTTGGCAGGGAGGCTCGGGCATGGGGGCTGGGGTGCAGCGGATGGACCGGCTGTCTAGGTGGGGAGATTTAGTCTCACCGAGGAGGAATCCTGATGATAGGCAGTGGCCAGGGCCGGTGCAACCACTAGGCGAACTAGTCGGCCGTCCAGGGTGCCAAGTGGTTGGGGGCACCAAAAATCGCACTCAGGAGGCAGTGGAGTGGAGGTGAGCTGGGGCAGGGGCTGGGAGGTTTGGGGAGGGCTGCCTGCAGCAAGCAATGGGGGCGTGCAGGAACCACTCCTGTCCCAGCTCACCTCTGCTCCGTCTTCTGCCCTGAGCACGCCGCCCCGCTCTAATTCTCCTCCTTCCAGGCTTGCGGCACTAAACAGCTGATTGGCACCGCAAGCCTGGGAGGCGGGAGAAGTGGAGCGGTGCCGGCGAGCTCAGGGAGAAGGCGGAGTGGAGGTGAGCTGGGGTGGGGAGCTGCTGCAGGGGCTGCCCGGCTCTTCCCCATGGCCCCAGCCCCGCCCCCTCCCTGCACTCCTGCATGGTAAGTGGGTGACCCAGCCCCAGCCTGGTCCACTTCCTGGCTCCCAGCCACGCCGCCGGCGAGTGCTGTGGGGCGGTTCCCCCTCCTCAAGCTTGAGAGCCAGGGGAGCAGAGCAGGCTGGAGCCCCAGGCCTCCGTGGGGGCAAGCAGAGGGGGGGCTGGTCCCAGGCCTCCGTGGGGGATGGGGGGCTGGCTACCTCCTGCGGGAAGTGGAGTTACCCGGCCCCAGCCTGCTCTGCTCCCCTGGCTCTCAGGCTTGTGTTGGTGTTGGCTAGATTTGTGCGGGTGTTTGTGTATATTAGCAATTGTGTGTGTGTGTGTCAGGATTCATGCATGTGTCTGTGTATGTTTGCAATTGTGTGTGTGTGTGTATGCGCTCTGCCGCCCTCTGCCGGCACGACAACTATTTCTCTGTATGTCGCAGCCCCCATACCGTCGACCCCAGTGGAGATTTCCCCATCTTACAAGGGCTGGCTGGCCTGACCCTTCTCCCCTCTGCGGAATGTGGCGGGGGCTGCAGCTCTCCCCCTGTGGGGCAGGAGTGCCACGGTGTGGGGTGCTGGTCTCCAATGCACCAGGAGAGTAGCTCAGTTGAGGCAGGGCAGGGCGTGTGGTGTCCGTTCTGCGTTGCCTGGTGCTGGGCCATTGCACAATCCCCAGCCACGCTGCACAGCGCACCCCAAGAGGGGACAAGGGGTCCAAGCACATGATCCTGCATGAGGGGATCATTCTCATTGGTAGCCATCCAGTGGCAGTGAGTTCCGCAGGCCTTGGCACATGCTGTGTGGGGCAGGAGGTCCTTGTATTGGGAGCTGTGGGAGTGAACTGCGTGCAGTTGTATCTCTGAGCACGATTGTGAATATTATGGTGTGTGGGGGGGTGATTGTGAGTGTGGCTGGGGGCGGTGATTGTTGCTCTCTTTGGGGGTTGGGCTAGCATGTCCCTCTGGGTGTGTGGTGTCTGAGTGTTCTTGCGATTGTGTGAGTCTCTTTGTGCGTCAGAGTGTGTGTATGTATGTGTGTGTGTGTGACTTGCTGCAGAATACAAAATCCTGCAAAGCCATTTCCTAGTGGTTAGCCCAGCAACACACTGATACAAACAGTGTCACAGATGCACACACACACAGAGTAGGGCTCAGCCCCACCAGCAGGGGCAGCAGGGACACACACGTCTCTCCTGGGCCAGCTTGGACAATTTCCCATCACGACCCGGCACAGTGCTGGTGCCCCCACACGGGGTTGGGCAGTGACTGGGCAGGGGGGGCAGATGTGCCGGATCTGTAAAAGCAGCAAAGAGTCCTGTGGCTCCTCATAGAATAACAGCCGTGTTGGAGCATGAGCTTTCATGGGTGAATCCCCTTCGTCGGATGGATTCAGAAGGAAGCACTTTGGGAAAATCAGTCAAGGCCCTTAGCTGAGCTGAGACACAGACCCAGTGACCCCTGCACCACCCTGGGAGGAGTGGGGTTGAGTGGTCAGAGCAGGGAGGGCTGGGCACCAGGACCCTGGGTTCTATCCCTGGCTCTGGGGTGGAGTGAACTGGGATCCAGGACTCCTGGGTTCCATAGGAAACTGTTTTTCCCTGTGCTTCCCTCCCTAGTGATCCCAGCCCAGCCCCCTAGTGGAGACTGAGCACAAGTGGGGGGAGTTGTTCTCCCACTTTGGACTTATGATTCAAACCCCTCCCCCAGGGGCTATGATATCATGAAATCTGCCCCCCACCCCCAACACAGAGAAAACTGGTGGGATTCTGTCCACACGCAGAGAATTTTCTCCGCCAGGCTCCTTCAGTTCATCTCGCTGCTCTCCCTACTGCCGCCAGACACTGCTCATCTGCATAGCCCCGCCCATGGACACGTGACACCTTCTGTCCTGCTGGTTTCAAGTGAGTGAGTTGCCCTCGGGGAGTGAGCAGGTCCCAGCACGTCACAGCCCCAGCCAGGGCCGGCTCCAGGCACCAGCTCAGCAAGCAGGTGCTTGGGGCAGCCCAGGGGAAGGGGCGGCATGTCGGGGTCTTTGGCAGCAATTCGGCAGCGGGTCCCTCGGTCCCTCTTGGAGGGAGGACCTGCCACTGAATTGCTGCTGAAGAAGAAAGTGGTGCAGTGGAGCTGCCGCCGATTGTGATCACAGATTTTTTTTTCCTGCCGGCAGGCGGCAAAAACCCTGGGCCGGCCCTGGCCCCAGCACACGGCACAGCCCCAGCACACGTCATAGCACGTCACAGCCTGGGGCAGGGAGATATTGGGGAAGGGGATGAGGAGAGACCCAGCCCCATAGACCCATAGGGGCAGCGGGATATGGGGGCAGGAGAGGGGATGGCGGGGAGAGACCCATCTCCATAGACCCCCAGAGGCAGGAACTGAGGGGAGAAGGGGAGGGAGGATCCAGCCCTATAGACCTGTAGGGGCAGGGAGATATTGGGGGCAGGAGGAGAGGGGGTTGGCAGAGACCCAGCCCGGGGTGCAGGGGAAATGGGGTGGTTTGGAAGGAACTGGGGAGGAGAAGAGACACATGGCAGGACAGGGAAACCGACTCACTCCGAATACATGCAGAGCAGGGCAGGGCGGAGGCAGATCATGCTGGTCCCAGGGTAATTTCGGGGGGTTCTGATTCCCCACTCAGCTGGGGGGCTCACCTCTGGGCTGAGGAGGATGCAGGGGCTGTGTGTGTGTGTCAGGCTGGGGGAGCTGCCTGGGCAGAGGTGCTGGAACTGGGGGTGCTGAGCCACGTAAATTATCCCGATCTAAACGCCATTGTAGAGAACACTATGCTGGCACACCGCTTCCTGGCAGCCAGAGACTGTGCTTTCTACACCTGCTCCTGTGGATGTGACCTCTCTCCTGATTGCTAAGGAAAGGAGCCTTTCCAGGAAATGGCCACAGCTTTTGGGAATCCGCATGTGGCTGTGAACAGAATTTGGCTCCTGGAACACAAGGCAACTTAAAAGCTGAGCACGCAGACAGGGGCTTGAACCCTGGCCCCTCAGATTAAAAGCCTGATGCTCTACCACCTGAGCTACTGGGCTTGCTAAGAGCATTTTCACCGTTCACCACAGGAGTGAGCAGGCAGGCAAAAGAGAGGCAAAAGAAAGTCCCCAGAACTCCTCCTCTTTCTGCACAGCCACTGCCTGTCAGCAGGATTCCTCCTCCTCCTCCCTCCTGTGCCTCAGTGCGACTAAATCTCCACAGCTAGACAGCCAGTCCGTCCGCTGCACCCCAATCCCCCATGCCTGAGCCTCCCTGTCAAAGCCCTGAACCTGGCCCCGTATAATTAAGTCTCACATCTCACTGGGAACTCGACTTCTTGTGCCAGAGAGTCTCGCCCCCCCTCAATAGGTGACCCAAGAAACACAGTGTCCACCTTTTCCAAAGAAGCGCCTGCAGAAGGCACCCGCATGGATTAATGGATAAGGTGCCTGACTTTGAATTAAGAACTTGAGGGGTCAAGTCCCTTTGTGGTTGTGTTGATGCAGTTTTACCTTCGTGCTGAAAGTCCTGCTCCTTTCAAATCTGGAACCTCTTCTTGGCCGCTCAGGCCAATGCTCTGCCTTCAGCTAGAGTCCCGGGAAGGAGTTGGTGTTTTGATGTCACAAAGGCTGGGGCATGAGCCCCAGTTGCTTCAGTCTAGCCTTTGCTATTCCTGAATTCCCAAAGGAAATGGACGGCTGCCCGGGCTAGCGTGTGGAGCAGTTTCCCTCTGTCCCTGTGCTTGAGGGGGGTTGCTACATAGCGCCTTGGGAGCCTGGATGTTTCTCTGCTTCTCACCAGCTGGAGAAAAGCCTCTTGGGATAACATCTCCTGCCCCACTGCAAAAGTGAGCATGGGGTATGGGAACGGTAAGAGGCCCCACCAGGGGGGCTGGCCCTGCTTTCCTACCGTCTACTGATGTTGGACACAGAGCATCAGCAGCCACCCCGCATGGTGGTCTGCGGGTGGCCTTCAGTGGGGGTTTGGCATGGCAGGGAGCAGGCTGGCCGGGAGTCTTGTTGCCTGTCTGCTGGCCACACATAGGCATGGTCCTGTCCTCGTCTAGCCCCGCCCTCAGTCGCTCTGTGGCTTATAAGCCTTCCCTCAGAGCTGTCAGCACCAGCCGCCTCTGCTCCAGGTGCCCAGAGGAGGAGAGGTGTGCTGGGCTCCAGCCTGGGACTCTGCCTCCCTCCTGCCTATCAAGCCTGGCCCTGGCACTGCTTTCTTCAAGTGCCATGTGAGCAAGAGGAAAAGTGTGGCTACAAGCACCAGACTTGTGGGCATCAGGTGAAGCAGTGAGAATCCCAACCACTAGAGCCACTTCTAAACCCCACCAAAGACCTGGCTCTGGTGGGAAAGGAGTTAACCAGCAGGAGGAAATGACCCACTTTTGTATAGCTGGAGACAGGAAAGCACTTTGAGCACCAGATCTTTACCACCAGCTAACACAAGGTCCCACTGAGATTTGAACTCAGATTGCAGGATTCAGAGTCCTGAGTGCTGCCCTTTACACCATGGGACCAGCTTGTACTGTTCTCTCAGGACATTGGTGACTCTCACAGGGCTGGCTTGTGTAAGGGACTGTTGGCCCTTTACTAAAACTTAGTGGGGTTTGGTTGGCTAGTTCCCAGTCCCAATAGAAGGGGGAAGGGCCAATGGGAAATCAGGACCCTGAGACTGACAGGCCCCTGGGGCAATGGTCACCAACGGGTAGGAACAACCAACTGGTAGGGAACAAGTGAGAATTTGTTAATGGAGAAAAATTCCTGGTGAAAATTGGCAAAGCTGTGCAGATTTTGAAAAGTTCCAGTGAATTTACACATGAAGATACAAACAGAGAGACAAACACGCACACAGAGAATGAGAAAATCACACACTGCACAGGCCCACACAGACATAACAAAACCAAACCCACACAGCACACAGAGCCATATACACAAAAGGAAAACCTCACAAAATATAGAAAGAACAAATCCACACCAAAAATACAGCAAAAGCCCACAACAGGAAACACAAAACCCACATATCAAAAGAATACAAAGCAAAAAACAATATTAATGCAAAATCATACACACATCCATGCACACAGAACTATGCAAGACATCCACCAAAATCACACAGGACCCACATGCACATCAACGTGACAGATGAAAACCACACCAGCATACAGCAAGCCAGGCAGGGTTTGAGTCTCACAGCGAAGAGGGTGAGCACACAGGTGGTTTGGGAGCAAAGACTGAGGGGGAGTCAGGGGCAGTGCTCTGGGTTCTGCCTGACCCCTCCTGACACAGGCAGCTGGTGGAGGGCAGAGCCTGGTAGATCTGTGGAATCTGCCCTGCTCTCTGTAAAGCAAGGGGACCTCAGTGTCTTCTGAGCAGGAATTGTATTTTCTGCAGAGCAAACAGATTGGCAGAAGCCATTTGCTTAAAGGAAACTAGGGCTGCAGGTGAGGTTTGAACTCACAACCTCAGCATCACTCCACTCAGCACTGCTCTGTAAGTACTGGGCACTAACCCATTGCACCACTGGGCCCTGCTTTCAGGAGCTTGTCTCCATGTTTCATGGCTGGATTAGAGGAGTGGGGGGGTTGCATTAGCTAATACAAATCCATATGAAAGGCTGCAGACTGGCAGCAGCAGAGGTGGGGAGCCTCCTTCCATGTGAAAGAGCTGGTTCCCCCTTCCGTTGCTCTGGGGAAGGTTGGTGCTTTGAGCCCACCTGGTGCTGGAGCATCTGATGGGTGAGATTAACGGGACTCAGGGAGGAAGGAAAGGGAGGAAGTCTGTCCTATCCCTGCCTAGCTCCACTGGTCTCCTGTGGCCCTTTCGGCTCCCTGCTCCCCTGTTGGGGAGATGCAGAGACAAGCCCCCATCGGGGTGAGTCACCGAGAGGCTGTGTCCCGTGGCGTGTGTGGGGGAGGGTTGGATGGGGCTCAAGGGGAGAAGGTTGTGTGTGACAGTGTGTGGGGGAGGGGGAGGGTGTGTTCCTTAGGATAGAAACAGAGGTGAAAGTAAGCTGGTACAAGCTGGTACGGCATAGCGGCAAGAGCCAATACGCCGTGCCAGACTGCACCGGCTTTTGCTGTGGGGATTGAAAGGGCTCTAGGCTCCCCGCCACAGCTGGCAGCCCAGAGCCCTTCAAACCCCCCACCCGCGGCTCCGGCGGCCAGGCTGGGGCCAGATTTAAAGGGCTCTGGGCTGCTGCGGCTGCGGTCAGCCCAGAGCCCTTTGAATCCCGGCCGCGGCTCTGGTGGCTGGGCTGGGGCCAGAATTTAAAGGGCTACCTCTGCAGCTGGGAGGCCCTGGTTCATGTAAAGGCCCTTGGTCTCCCAGCCACAGCTGGTACTCCAGGGCCTTTAAATCTTGAGAGGCCACGCCCCCTTCCAGATGAGGACACGCCCCTTCTGGATGAGGCCACGCCCCCTCGGGACTCCGGCAGTACCGGTAAGTCCTGTAAGTTACTTTCACCCCTGGATATAAATGATGGAAAACACAGGGGTAGTGACAGTGAAGCCCCGTGTCTGAGTGTTATGACTATGTGTGGTGTTGCCATTCACCTTCTCCTCCTATGGTCTCAGCTTTCATTGAATCCAGCATTTTTTCTCCTGTCATCATCCCAGAGGTGTCCCACATGCCTCAGCTACCGAGTGTCCCTCTTAGAGACGCTGAGGACTGGAACTGATTTCAGCTGCTGGGCAGCTCTGCTAGGTCTTTATTCATTTGCATAGGAAAATAGTGTTTAAATTCATTTCAAGCCCCCCTCAACTTCAGCGAACTCCTGAACATACTGGAGATGGGTGTGGAAATCGATTTTCATTTGAAAAAGTTTCTTTAAGGGACTCATTTGGAGTGGAACTAGGAACCCATTACCCTACAGGAAACATTCACCCACTGAGCTATACTCTCAACAGAGAACATCCTGTATAGCCCAGAGCAGGAACAGTTTTTAACCTGGGGGTTAGTAAACTTTATCTCTATACAAACACCACAGCTTACAAACTCCCCACCCCCGCTCTGTGTCACCAGAGCACAACAACTCTCCTTGGAGCACACACAGCTCCCCAGCTCCTGCCCGTCAGTCTCTCCAGCATTGCTCCAATCCCTTAAAGCAGGGTCTCAACCTCAATTTACCTTAGGGCCAGGGCCAGTCCTCCAATCCTCCCAGTGGGCCAATAATGTCACTCATACCGCCCAGAACCAGCCCCCCAAAACTCCACCCCCCACCTACCTAAGGCTCTGGGAGGGAGTTTGGGTGAGGGGAGGAGGTCTAGGGTGCAGGCCCTGGGCTGGGGCTGGGGATTGGGGTGCAGGAGGGGTGCAGCCTCTGGGGGGAGTTTGGGTGCAGAAGGGGTGAGAGGCTGGTCTCTGGAAGGGAGTTTGGGTGGGGGTGGGGTTCTGGGGTGCAGGCTCTGGGATGGAGTTTGCAGCACCGTAACATGGGCGAGGCGAGTGAGGCACTTGCCTCGGATGCAGAAAGTGGAGGGGCGCAGCTCTACCACGATCAGAGGCGCTTCCGCTGCCACTTCTTCGGCGGCAGTTCGTCAGTGGGTCCTTCTCTCCGAGAGGGACTCAGGGACCCACTGCTGAATTGCCACCGAAGGATGAATGAAGCGGCGGTGGCAATTCAGTGGCAGGTCCTTCCCTCCGACAGGGATTGTTAGGCCTGAATGAAAATATAGCAGATAAAACAGTTATGCTAACCTGACTGAAATCAAGCTAGCAAAGGTTTTGGATAATCCCAGAGTGGAAAAGTATTGAAAAGTAGCATTGTTTAACAGAGCCCTGGAAAACGTGAGACAAGCCTGAGATAAATCAGGGATTGCATGGCTGGCATACCATTAGCTGTGCTAAGGACAGTGTTTGAAGAGCTGATAAGGAACTCTAGCATCCCACGGTTCAGATTCCAACTTTTGGTTGAGTTATAGGTTTGTTTAAAAACTCCCCTGTATTTCTAACTTTTGGGTGTTGTTAAGATATAATTAATAATCTAAAGTTGTAGACATAAAGTCTAGGCATGTGTGTATATTAAAAGTGTCTAGTTTTAAGTTGTTAAACAAAGGGGGGTGGGTTTTGCTCAAGTGAGTGATGTATGACGTAATAAAACTGTCTATATAGGCTAATGCTAAGCTGTAAAAAGGGCCTGGTTCTCACCGGAGACGAGCGGCCTTTTGTTGATGCGTGCACTTGTCAATAAAAGGCTTTTGAACGGACCTTGCTGGTGTTGACTGTCTCTCTAGCTGAACAGACAACGAATTTCGCTGTCGGGGTTAAAGTCCCCAACATCTTTGGCGACTCCGGCCGGGACTTTGTCTGACTCTCCGGCGGGGGATCAGACTCTGAGGCAATGCAGCGCGCATCCTCTGGTTTAGAGGAGCCTTGCCTGGTAATCTGATCTCTGCGTCGGTGATAAGGCGAGTTCTGTGAACCAGCTGAAGCTCGTAGAAATCCAGCAACATCCACCTACCCGTTGAGTAGGGTCAAGGTTGCCTGGGTTAGAGTCCCAGAGCAGATTGTCGGGGTTCGAGTCCCTGACAACTTAGGTCTGGGTTAGAGTCCCAGTCCAGGTCTGGGTTAGAGTC
This sequence comes from Mauremys reevesii, assembly GCF_016161935.1. Lineage (NCBI taxonomy): Eukaryota > Metazoa > Chordata > Testudines > Geoemydidae > Mauremys > Mauremys reevesii. Next base: position 34,688,297 of record NC_052639.1, read on the forward strand.
CCAGTCCAGGTTTACACAGGATTCAAGTAGTCTGGGTTAGAGTCCCAGCCTGGGTTTGAGTCCCAGTCCAGGTGTTCGAGTCCCCTGGAGAGGTAAGTGAGCGCTCGACGCGGGAGGTGGGGGTTAGAGTCCCTTTACCTCGACGCGGGAAAGAGGGGTTAGAGTCCCCTTACCAAATGGGACAAGTTGGCAGTAAGTGCCTGGGGGATGCCCCATTGTCTCTAATACTTAAAAATTAAAAGAAGATTTCTGGAATTGGGTAGCTTTTGGAGCTGTATGTTTAAAGCTGTATGGAGAGCTCTTGTAAAAAAAAAAAAATCCCCCAGCATATGCCCCAGAGCCACACTGGGAGAAAGACTGTCCGTGGGGACATCTGTCTCTGTTGGGCTCATGCCATCTGAATTTATTGACTGTGCAGCAAGATAAGATGCATAGTGGTAATAGGAAATAATGGCTTTGGTGTGTGTGTGTGTGTGTGTGTGTGGAAAATGGGGGAGAGACAGTCTAAATATTCCACCTCACCCCCTAAGGGTACCCCGGTATGATACATGTACGTACATTATGGTCCTGAAACCTGCAGGTATTTAGAGAATTGGAATCTTTACACGCGTGAAAATCCATCTAAACAATGTCCATTAGAAGGTATCTTCAATCTAGATAAGATCATATATCTCAGAGGAGCTTTTAATTACCAAAGGAAAAGCCTCTGACACAGTGTGAGCAATTCGTCTAGGAATGGGTTAATTTGAAACTCAGCTAAGCCCAGAGATAAAGAAAGCTGCTCTGTGTATTAGGTCAGACTATGTTAAGTACAAAGAAAAACTGCTTTTGGCCCCAGCTGGCTGTGGGAAAATATAGACAGAGGTAAATTAAAGGTAATATAAGTTACAGAACTGAGATTGCATTTGCAAAGCTTAACTGTTCAGTGAGATTTAACAGTCTTTGCAATCCCAGAGCTGGTATGGCTTGGTGACCTGAACTGGAATCTCTGAAAGAGACACTGCAGGAGATTCCAGGGTGTAAAAGAACAGCTCTCCCAAGAGTGGAAGCATGTTGGAAATACTGGATAAGCTGAATACAGAATAATCTCCTGTCCACCTATTCCCCTTCTCTGAATGTTATATACAGACGTGGTCAGTCTGGATATGTGTGAGTATTAAAGTGGCTTAAAGCTTGGGGAAGCTTTGGGGTTTGGTTATATGGTGTGTTTTATCCTTCCCCCAACGTCCTGCAGTAGATAAATTGGTAATAGATTTGTCACAGTTTGGTGAGTAATTGAGAATGGGGGAGCCCTATAGAATTTACACCATCTATTTGTTTTACCTTTGTTATGTTGTGTTTCTTTTGTTTGGAACTGTTGGTGTTATATGTTCAGGATTGCATGATTAAAGGTGAGCCTACTCTCAGCTGCAGTAAGTCTGAGAACTGGAAAGGGGTTCTACCCCCAGTTGCAGGCTTTGAGACAGGATTTCCAGTTAGAAAAGGAAGCCCTGGTTAAGCAAGTACCAGTCCTTCAGGGACTTGCCAAAATTTAACTATTTGTGCTCAGCATACACCGTAATAGCAGTGTGTTTGCTACAAGGGGAAATTAAATAATTAAACACCAGTGGGCCATGTGTTTTGCCCAGGTGGCAAGCCTCACAAGGGAAGACTTAGGTAGTCTTGTGAGTTAAAATGTTTTAGGGAAAAAGACCAGAAGGGTGGAGGCTAGTTGAGAAGCCAACCCCCCCTTAGTTAAAACTGGCAGTGGAGCAAATTGGTGTCTAGGGAAAGAACGGTTCAGCTAGAAAAGAAGGATCGGGCCCAGGCAGGCAAACAACAGACGGAGAGATTGGAAAACGGGTTGGAAACTTTTGAGGGTCTAGTGGAAGAAAGGAGTAAATAGGTATAAACATGGGGATTTCAAATACCCAGGAGGATACTTGTAATAGTGATTTAAGTTGAGAAAAGTGGTTGTTGGAGAAAACAAGTGAGTGATTTTAAGGCAGTGTGAAAAGTTAACTCCATAGTTGCTGGAGGGAACAGCAGTTGAACTTTGTAAAAATGCTAAAGAGAAAAATTCTTGGTGTCTTTGAAATGTTTGTAAATAAATTCAGGCAAAGAAATTATTAGATTGCAATCATTTGGTTATGACCCATTTAGTTGAATTATCTAAAAAATGTATATAGTGCTATGTAATTGAAATCTTATTAGGTTCTAAAGGCACTATAAGTGATGATGTTTTCTTTCAGTGTTTAAAAGCAGGAGTTAAAAGTAAAGAGCAAGTCAGGAAGCATCTGTATTGATGCAAGTTATCTAACTGATAAAGTAGAAGTCACTGAGACCTAAGCTGCCTATGAAACATATATATGAAAATATGGGGTAATTCCCCTGTTTTGCCTGAAATCAACTAAGGTACTTGTATATTTTCAGTGATGATTGATTGCCCAGAGAGGGTAGACTTCTGTTTTTGTCTTTCAGATAATCAGAGAAAACTGATGCTAGCTGAACAGCATTCAACATACCATGCCTTTGATGGCACAGTAAAAATTATGTTTTGTGTTTTATGTTCTGTCTTGTGGTGTCTGTCTAGTGGCCAAAATTGTTTTGTTTATGGGATAGTCTGGATTGGAATACAGATACTTGTTTTGTTCAATTTAGAATACAAAGTGTTTGACTAAATTAGGAAAAATGTGATATACTAAAGTCTAATACATCTCCTTAAGTAAGAGAAAGAGAAACTTTATTGGCCAAATCTTTTAATTGAAAATTGTTAGTAAAACTTGCATACTAATAGTTTTTGGAAGCAAGGACATGGAAAGTTAACCCACTCCCCATATTGTATTTGAATCCTTCTGGCTATCTTAGATTTCAAGCCAGAGGGCTGGGGATGGTGGAAAACTATTGGACTAGAGGTTCTATGAAATAAACTCGTCAAAGTGGGTGTGCTTGTCCTAACTTGTTGTCCCAAAGCTCTGGAAAAAGTTATTTTAGTAAAAGGATAGATGTGACAAACTTTAAATAATAAGACTAATGTACTGTATAAAGGCAATGTATATGTGTTCATTGTTAGCAAAAGATGTATAAGTGAAGGCTAAGTTTCCTTTGTAGGTTAAAAGAAGCCAAACAGGACAAAGGAAGAAGAACGAGTTAACTGAGGAAAAATAGCTAACATGCTGAGTTTAAAGATAGGGCATTAGCCCCATTTCAGGACACTGCTCTCAGCTAAGACTTAGCTAACAACCAAGACAAGGGGGGCTTAAATGTGCCCACACAGCTGTAGAGTCTGCAAATCGCTGACAGGCACTAATGAAATGTGTTAGGTTTCTTTTTTTTTTCACAGGTAAAGACAAACTACACAAAGACCCTAGGAGGCCTGCCACTTCTTGGAACCAGGAAACTGGATTAATGTAAAGCTCCACCAGCGAAAGACTGCTTTGGCTCTATGCTGGAAAGACCCTTATTAAGTCCTGGTGACCACTAACAGCGTTGTGCAGTGTCAGAATCCAGGATTTCCTGACCAAAAAGGACATTAATGACTGACCCTGGTGTAGAAACCAAGAATTATACATTGGCAGAAAGAAGTTTGTGGGACCCCTGTTTGGGAATGTGGTATTGATTGGATTTTGGGGTTTATTCTACAGGCTGTACCCTGTGTTTTGGATAAATCCTTCAGCATGTATTGCCCTCCCTCATTGCATTTTGAATAACATTGTCCTTATCCAGTTTTCAGATCACTTTTACATACCCAGATTGCTCACAAGGGGCTGCCCTTAAATTAGTATAACAGAGAGCCTGGGCTATTTCCTCTGCAACAAAGAGGGACCTAAAGGCCAAGAAAATGATAAGAAATTGGGCCAACTAGAAAAGGCCACTAGACTTATTTTTGCAGCTCAGTTATCTTAAGTACAGGCTAGAGTTGCTAGTTACGTGTCATTTCCACCCTTAGTTCTGTGACCCAGACGTTACTGACAGAGATGGTACTGAATATTACTGAGGCTGGGAAGGCATTGCAGTGGGATCCAGACCAGACTTGGCCCACTGCCCTTACAGACACGTCAGGAGTACCATCTGATCTGTGGTCAGGGAAACATACTTGGACACTTTCTGGATGGAAGTGTGGACATTAACAGTGCTCCTTCCAAGCATATGGACCGGTTAGGGTGGGTGTGGGCTCCCACATACCAAATCCTGCTGGGTCCATGGGGAGGATGCATGTGGGACAGAATTACTCACCGGGACATTTGAGAACTTAAACCACTTGGTATACCTCACTAATTTATAGTCAGAGCCCCAAACCAATGAACCGTTACCCCTGAAGGCGATTTAAAGCTTCGTCTGCAACTGAAGAAAATGTAGCCCGGTTGTGCCCTGCCAAGCGGTAATTTGTTGTCCCAAGAGTCCCGTTGGTCCTCTAGGGATAAAGAGGGGATTGTTAGGCCTGAATGAAAATATAGCAGATAAAACAGTTATGCTAACCTGACTGAAATCAAGCTAGCAAAGGTTTTGGATAATCCCAGAGTGGAAAAGTATTGAAAAGTAGCATTGTTTAACAGAGCCCTGGAAAACGTGAGACAAGCCTGAGATAAATCAGGGATTGCATGGCTGGCATACCATTAGCTGTGCTAAGGACAGTGTTTGAAGAGCTGATAAGGAACTCTAGCATCCCACGGTTCAGATTCTAACTTTTGGTTGAGTTATAGGTTTGTTTAAAAACTCCCCTGTATTTCTAACTTTTGGGTGTTGTTAAGATATAATTAATAATCTAAAGTTGTAGACATAAAGTCTAGGCATGTGTGTATATTAAAAGTGTCTAGTTTTAAGTTGTTAAACAAAGGGGGGTGGGTTTTGCTCAAGTGAGTGATGTATGACGTAATAAAACTGTCTATATAGGCTAATGCTAAGCTGTAAAAAGGGCCTGGTTCTCACCGGAGACGAGCGGCCTTTTGTTGATGCGTGCACTTGTCAATAAAAGGCTTTTGAACGGACCTTGCTGGTGTTGACTGTCTCTCTAGCTGAACAGACAACGAATTTCGCTGTCGGGGTTAAAGTCCCCAACAGGATCAAGGACCCGCAGCCAAAGAGCCTGGAGCTGGCCCTTGCCTCGGGCACAAAAATTCCTTGTACGGCTCTGGGAGTTTGGGTGCTGGGTGCAGGCTCTGGGCTGGGGCAGGGGGTAGGAGGAACAGGAGGAGGGGTGGGGGTGCAGGCTCTGGGAGGGAGATTAGGGTGGGCAGGAGGGTGTGTGTGGAGGGAGAGGGTGCAGGCTGTGGGAGGGAGTTGGGGGCAGGTGTGTGTGGACCGGGCTGCAGGCTCTGGGAGGGAGTTTGCAGGGAGGAGGGGGTATGTGGGGAGGATGGGGGTGCAGGCTCGGGGAGGGAGTCAGGGGTGTGGCGCTTACCTGGGTCTCCAAGGTGGGGTGGGCTGGGGGCCTCAACGTTCTGTTGCCCCCGGGCATCACCCCCGCAGTGTCCCATTGGCTGCAGGGGCTCGGGGTGGGGGCAGCGCATGGAGGCCCAGCCCCACCCTGCCCTGCCATGAGGAGGGGCCGACAGCCACTGGAGCGAGCAGGCAGATGCTGCTCAGCTGTGCTGCACTGCTGGGGCCCCTGGGGAGGAGCGCCTGGAGGCAGCAGGTGGGGCCAAGGGAGAGATCCGGTCCCCAAACTGCTGGAGCCCCACGGGCGAGATCTGGGGATCAGGACTGCCAGCCAGCCAAACACCTTTAAGAGGAGGTGTCCCTCTCCTGTCAAAAACTGATCTTCCTCCTTCAGTTCAGTGACAGCCTGAATTGTTCCTTATCCCGGCAGAGCCAGAGGATTGAAAGCAGCAACATCAAACCCCGGTGTAGCTCGCAGGAATGGACATAAACACTCCCTGGTATCTGAGGAGATGTTCAGCTTTGCCCTTGGTCAACTACAAGGCCAAAGGGAAAAGAGGTGGCACCAAACACAGGTACAAGTACTAACAACAGTGGCTGCCTTTTAGCCATAGATTTTAATCGGGGCAATAAGTTGAAACAAACCCGTTAAATCGAGGGCCGCCCAGAGGATTCCGGGGGTCCAGGGTCTTCGGTGGCGGGGGGCCCCCGCTTTGGCGGTAAGTTAGCGGCGGAGAGTCCTTCCGTTCCGGGACCCGCTGCCAAAGTGCCCCAAAGACCCATAGCGGGGGCCCCCCACCGCCGAATTACCGCGGCGGGACCCGCCCCAGTGCAGCCCCACCACGGGCCTTTGGGGCACTTCAGTGGCGGGTCCCGGGCGGAAGGACCCCCGCCGCCGAATTACCGCCGAAGACCCGGCTGCACTCCGGCGGCAGGTTCCGCGTCGGCGGTAATTCGGTGGCGGGGGTGTCCTTCTGTCCCAGAGGAAGGACCCCTGGCAGGCAAAGACCGGGAGCGAAGAAGCTCTGGGGGCCCGGGTCCCATGAGAGTTTTCCGGGGCTCCCGGAGCGAGTGAAGGACCCTGCTCCAGGGGCCCGAAAAACTCTCGTGGGGCCCCTGCTGGGCCTGGGGCAAATTGCCCCATTGCCCCCTCTGGGCGGGCCTGCATACAGGAGGCCTGTGATATGCAGGGGGTCAGATTAGATGCTCTAATGGTCTCTTCTGGCCATAAAGTCGACTAATTTCTGAAAAACTGAGTGTAGCATTGGGAGCAGCAGCGTCTGATGTTTTCCTGTCTAGCCGGCTTGCTTCCTAGAATGAATGCTCCTTGAGTGGGGTGATCCACAGGGAGTAGCTCAAACCTCCAGAGTGCCTGGCCAGGGGCAGGACATTAGCCCAGCAAGGGAGGGGTGTGGCAGTGGGGCCAGGATTTCATCCCATGATATCAAAATTCATCTTAGTAAAAGTATCAATGAATCAGTTTGCAGGATTTATATCAAGCATCCTAAAGTAGTTTACATATTGCTCTATTAAGAGATCATCTCTCTGCTGGAGAATGTTATCTTAGGATAATGGTCTCCCGCTGCCGAAGCATTTATGGAAAAAATGTTGACGTGTGATATTTATTTTCAAAACCTAAGGCTTTGATCCTCTCTCAATGTTCTGTTACGATGACTTTGTTTCTGTTCAAATTATCAGAATATATATCTAATAATTTTCTCAGCTGAATGTTGAAGCAGTAAAGTAACAGATGTTTCCCAAACAGTTATTGACCTGAAGCATCGTGATTCGTTTAGAACAACTTATTGTTTGATTCAGCCAGTCAGATCAGTTCAGTTTATCCATAAAAACACATCCAGAGAAAGTTGACAATGGTGATGGAGAGGGTGGGTGAGAGGGGCTGAGCTGTTGTCTTAAATACTCTTTATGCATCTGATTAATTAGCACAGATTTAATTTAATATACATCTAGTTTAAAATTGGAAGAACTTTACTACTTACTCTCTACTTTCTCTTCATGTAAATTCAAGCATTGCACTATGCAAACTTGGGACAGCTATAATGTTAAAGAACCTGAATCTCTAAACAGGACTCAGGGAGGGCATTCGGATAAAAATCCCAGCACCTTCCCTCTTCTGACATTTGGGAAGAGGAGTTCTCTGGGCTTCTCCCCAGGGCATCGCCCTGATCCCACCCCCCTATATTTCATATTTACTGCTGATTGATAGATTTAACCCTCCAGTTGGTTTGGTGGCTTTAGCTGGTTTTGTCAAGCTCTGTTATTGTCTCTAATTCCTTCATCAGCACAGGAAAATACAATGAATCAGCCTGGCTGATTCTCCTGTGTGTGTCTTTAAAAATACAGTGAATTTAAAAGACACTATTATTGTTTATTTTTGTTTGCACAGGTTCCATTCTGGGAGCTATGTATACAAGTCATTGTTAAACCTCAGGAACATCTGAGTTCAACTCCTTTAAAATAATGTTTGAACTATAAAGAAAATTAAACAGTGATTTCTTTTGAAATGTCAAGCTATTTTGCCCTTTTTCTAAAAAAATTCTCCGTGTCAACTAAGTCCTTGGATTGTTTGAAAACAAAATGTATTTTTGCATGGGAAAATTTTATGTTCAATACCCACATGAGTAACTCGTGGGTGCTGGGAATCCTTGCAAGGGGACACAAGGAAGCACTGTCCCTCCTCAGTATGCAAAATGGGAAAAGATCAATGGCTGGAGTAGCTTCCACTGCTCTAATACCCTATTAAAGTCAATGATTTAGGTACATAACTATAGGCACTCAAGTATGGAAATTTTGGCCTATGTGATTTGACCAGGGCCACAGTGGGAGCCAGTGTCAACGCTAGGATTAGTCCTTTGTTCTCATCCCTGAGCCCACTACATACTATATTGCCTCTTCTATTTGTCTGCCCCTTTTTGTGGTCAAACGTCATGCTGGATGCTCAGCAGAAGAACTTGTGATGGTCCTAGTGTATCAACGGTAGCCTGAGTGGTGCTGCCCACTCCAGCTGCAAAATGATCTGGGGCCTTCCCAAAAATCAAAGAGCTTCTGGCTGTGATTTGTCAGTCCTCAATGGCCAGCCAGGTGACTGCAAACAGCTTACAATCATTAGGAAAAATTAGTATCAAGATTCCAACTCTAGCAGTCAGACAACATTGGTTCAATTTACAAGAGATTACTTTTTATATTCCTTGGTTCCCCCCAAATTAGGAAGGGCCTGTGACCACAGGTCCTGCAGGGTACAAAGGGCAGGTCTACATCCCTTTTCTCTTTGTGCATAGTCCTGCCTGCTACCTTTTCAGTTTCAGTTCTGCTACCACAGTACTGATCAGCACATAAGAATAGGAAAGGGCACACACACACTCCTCTCCTGGTGTTGGGAGGGGAACACAGGAATGTTATGTGCTCTTATTCAGCACATAAGAATGTTATGGCACATAGGAATGTTATGGAATAACATAGGAATGCCTTAGGGCACATAGGAAAGGGCACGCTGGTAGCACACGGCCAGGCGGACCAGTGTGCCTCTGGCTCCCAACGGGGCTGCGCACCTGTGTCTGTCTGTCTCCCCCCCAGCTCCACCAACGTGGCCTGATAGTTCACGCTTGCGATCTGGTCACCCTCCCCCTCCGTCCATCCTTCACTCCCTTCCCTGCGTCTCTCCATCCTTGTCCTCTGTCCCGTCCGCTCTGTCCATCCGTCCCTGCCCCCTTCGTCCCCTCCGTCCCATCCCTGCATCCCCCCAGCCCTGTCCTCTGTCCCGTCCCCTGTCTCCATCCGTCCCTGCCCCCTTCGTCCCCTCCGTCCCGTCCCTGCATCCCCCCAGCCCTGTCCTCTGTCCCGTCCCCTGTCTCCATCCGTCCCTGCCCCCTTTGTCCCCTCCATCCCGTCCCTGCGTCCCCCCAGCCCTGTCCTCTGTCCTGTCCCCTCTGTCCATCCGTCCCTGCCCCCGTCATCCCCTCCGTCCCGTCCCTGCATACCCCCAGCCCTGTCCTCTGTCCCGTCCCCTGTCTGCATCCGTCCCTGCCCTCTCCGTCCCCTCCGTCCCGTCCCTGCATCCCCCAGCCCTGTCCTCCGTCCCGTCCCCTGTCTGCATCCGTCCCTGCCCCCTTCGTCCCCTCCGTCCCGTCCCTGCATCCCCCCAGCCCTGTCCTCCGTCCCGTCCCGTCTCCATCCGTCCCTGCCCCCTTCGTCCCCTCCGTCCCGTCCCTGCATCCCCCCAGCCCTGTCCTCTGTCCCGTCCCGTCTCCATGCGTCCCTGCCCCCTTCCTCCCCTCCGTCCCGTCCCTGCGTCCCCCCCGCCCTGTCCTCTGTCCTGTCCCGTCTCCATCCGTCCCTGCCCCCTTCGTCCCCTCCGTCCCATCCCTGCATCCCCCCAGCCCTGTCCTCTGTCCCGTCCCGTCTCCATCCGTCCCTGCCCCCTCCGTCCCCTCCGTCCCGTCCCTGCATCCGCCGCCGCCTCCCCTCCAGCACAGGTGCGCGAGGCGCTGGGTCGCTGCCCGCGAGCGGGGGGGCGGGGGGAGGAGCCGCCCCTGCGTCGCGGACTCCTCCTCGGTGACGTCATTGCCGCGCGCTGCCAGCCAGCTGCTTTGTTTGCGTCACGGCCCATTTTTCCCCCCTCCCTGCCCCACGTGTGCCGAGTACGTTTGTTTTGGTGGTTGCCGCGGCGACAGTGGGCGGAGCCCCGGTGACCACGCTGGTTGGGCGGGGGCAGAGGGCGGTGACGTCACAAGTGGGGCGGCCGGCCGAGCGGCGTCCCAGTTCCGAACGGACAGTGTCAGCGCTCTGGGCGCGAGCCCCGCCCGCGAGGACACCCCCCCCTCCACCCCCCGCGCACCAGCTCGCAGCAGCAGCGGCTCCCCCCGGCAGCGGCGCGAGCAGGAATCCCGGGAGCCGTCTCGCGCCGCCCCCTCCTGCTGCCTCAATGCTGCTGCTGCTGCCCGGCGGCGGGACCGCGGCTGGCCCCGCCCCCCCTGCTCCGGAGGGGCCCGTCCGAGCTGTAATTAAAGGGTTTTTGTCTTGCAACTTTTTCATATTTTTGGTGCAACGTTTTTACCCCCCCCCCCTTTGAGCCTCTCCCCAGCTGGACTCTCCGCCGGGCTCCCAGCCCGAGCAGCCCCTGACACTTCCATGGGGTGGGTGGTGTGTCCCCCGCTCCCGTGGCACTTGATGGATCTCGGTGGCACAGCAGCGTGGATCCGGGTCCCGAGCAGCGGCTGCGTTACAGGGCTGTCTGGTTCTCTCCCCCGTGTTGTCTGCAGGCAGCCACCCGGCCAATTGGACACGGCTCTCAGCGGCACGCTGCTCCCCTCCCTGGCGATCCTCGCGGCGGGCAGGGAGAAAGCCCTGAGGCAGGCAGGTGTCAGCAATGCGAGTATCCCTCCCCACCCTGCACAGCCTGCCCGGTGCTCCGCGGCTGGGAGCAAGACGGTGCCCGGTGCTGGATCGCAGCGCAGGGGAGCTGCCCGGCCCCAGCTGGCGAGAGTGACCGGGGCTGAGCTGGGCTGCAAATGAACTGGAGGGGACGGACGGAGACAGGGGACGGGACAGAGGACAGGGCTGGGGGGATGCAGGGACGGGATGGAGGGGACGAAGGGGGCAGGGATGGACGGGACAGAGAGGACAGGGAGAGGGACGGAGGGGCAGGGACGGATGGAGACGGACGGGACAGAGGACAGGGCTGGGGTGCAGGGAGGGGACGGAGGGGCAGGGACGGATGGAGACGGACGGGACGGAGGACAGGGCTGGGGGACGCAGGGATGGGACGGAGGGGACGAAGGGGCCGGGACGGATGGAGACAGGGGACGGGACGGAGGACAGGGCTGGGGGACGCAGGGATGGGACGGAGGGGACGAAGGGAGCAGGGACAGATGCAGACAGGGGACGGGACAGAGGACAGGGCTGGGGGGACGGGACGGAGGGGACGAAGGGGGCAGGGACGGATGGAGACGGGACGGGACGGAGGACAAGGCTGGGGGGATGCAGGGATGGGACGGAGGGGGCAGGGACGGATGGAGACGGAACGGACGGAGGACAGGGCTGGGGATGCAGGTACGGGATGGAGGGGCGAAGGGACAGGGACGGATGGAGACAGGGCGGGACGGAGGACAGGGCTGGGGATGCAGGGATGGGACGGAGGGGACGAAGGGGCAGGGACGGATGGAGACAGGGGCGGGACAGAGGACAGGGCTGGGGATGCAGGGACGGGACGGAGGGGACGGAGGGGCAGGGACGGATGGAGACGGACCGGATGGAGGACATGGCTGGGGGGATGCCGGGACGGGACGGAGGGGACGAAGGGGGCAGGGACGGATGGAGACGGGACGGGACAGAGGACAGGGCTGGGGGGATGCAGGGATGGGACGGAGAGGACGAAGGGGACAGGGAGAGATGGAGACGGGACGGGACAGAGGACAGGGCTGGGGACGCAGGAAGGGAGTGAAGGATGGAGGAGCGGGAGGGTGACCAGATCAAGCGTGAACTATCAGGCACGTTGGTGGAGCTGGGGAGACAGACAGACACAGGTGCGCAGCCCGTTTGGGAGCCAGAGGCACACTGGTCCGCCTGGCCCTGTGCTACCAGCGTGCCCTTTCCTATTGGGGTGCGCCCATGCTGTGCCACAGAGCTCCCCTGCCCAGCACCTCCTACAACTCTTCCACCACAAATGCACAGTGCTGTGCACACACCTCGCCCAGCACACCCCTGCCCACAGCCCCACCACAGCTGCCCAGCACCCCACACAGAAACCTCCACTCTCTAGTTTCCCAATACACACAGATTTCCCCTCCCTTCCTTCCTCCCTCCCAGTGCTCTTCCCTACAGCCCCACACCATAACTGCACAATGCCCCACACAGACCCGCAGTGCCCTGACACACACAGATCTCCCCCATAGCCCAGCACCCTGTTTTCACTCTTGTTTTTTCAAGACCCAAAGGGAGAAATCCCCTCCCTCCTCCTACTCCATGGGAGGAGGAAAGCGGGGATTGAGCTTCTCTATGAATAGCTCCAGTGCCTGATTCTGCTTGAACTTACTTTTCCTGAAAGAGGCACCATTTTTCTCAGTTTTACCGTCACCCCTGGGGTTCTGAATAACAGCAGTGAAACTGACCAAAGCTGCTAGTGCTTGGCAGCATTGTGAGGTGGAATAGAAGCTCTGGAACTGCCAGTTTGCAGACTCAGGAAGACAGGTCTGCACTGGTTTACATTTGGAAGGTTATCTTCAGATAATGAAAGCTGGGCATGTGCTTTCTTCAATCCCTGACAATGCATGGCAGAGAATACAATTATTAAAGAAAAACAGTTTTAGCCCCTTTTTGCACAGTTACCTGCACTTATACAGGTTGCAACCTGATATTCCTTGCACAATCTACAAGTTTGGGTGCATCGGTAATGCCCTAATTGTATTACCGTTGCACCGTGATTTTGCTTGGTTCTTTTTAACCAAGGTGAAGTATTCCTAGAAAATAGGTGAAACATTTGGATTTGTATCAGTAATGTAAATACTGTGATAAATTCAGTGCCCTGGCTTCCCATGGTTCCACAATCATAGAAATGGCACTGGAATTTACTTTTATCTTCAGAATTCTTCCCCCTCCTCCGCAGATCACCATAAGAACTTCAGGAAGGGCATTTGAAATAACACATAAAAGTGATTCCATGCACAAGTATGGAGTGTTTTCTGTTTCTCTGGAATTTGGCAGTCTATGGTGCTTAATATGGGCATATATGTTTGATTACTATAGAAATTTTTCAGATCCTGTAAAAAAAAAGTCTGTCTTCACAGAATCCTCTCATCATTGGTACAGAAAGTGAAACAGAAGTGCTGCAGTATTTTAGGGTTTCTGGATTTGTTTTTCTCCAGGAAACAATTTTGGTGCTTTTATTATGCCAGATAATTACAAAAAATGTACTATCTTAAAAATATTGGTGATTGGCAGCAGTAGCCCTGGAAACGAAAATGGGTGAGATTTTCAAAAGAGAGTAAGTGATTTAGGAACATAAGTCTCATTAACTTTTAATGGGACTGGCATTTCTAAGTCATGCAGTTTTCAATGTCTCACCCATCATGTAAAATAGGGCTTGAATTTTCTATGATTTAGTTGACCACTGGCATGTACTTTCAGTATTTTCAAAAAGCATATACCAAATGGTAAATTAGAACATGCTTTTTTAGCATGGCTAGTGCTGAATTATCAGACAAGTAGTTTCAAAACTTCCAATTTTTTATGCAGTATGTAGCTATTTATTTGTTCTAAAATCCATACTCTTACTGGCAGACTATTCTCAGACCTTGTAACCTTGTATGACTCTTACATAAACAAAGTTGTAGCTTCTAGTAGAGACTTAACTGATTTGCTCCGCTCTTTGTGTTATAGAGGAAAATCTTGTTCTCAGATGCCGATTCTTGAAATGATGAGGGTTTGTCGATCCCATAAATCACCTTCTTTCAAGGCCGGATCAGATATTCAAACAAGGTTATGAACCTCCTTACTTGTACAGTCATAATTCCAAAACAGGTCGATCAAGAGGAGTTAAGTCCCTGCCCTGTATAATTTATAAACATGAAGCTGAGTAACCTTGGATGACTAAATTAAACTCTAAAATAATAATGAAAAGCTTAGCTTTATTTTAGCAAACTGGTATTACAAGTTTCATGACATAAATGTTAATTATCAATATCTTTGGCACTAGACAATGGATTTTCTCTGCACAAAGTCCATTTCTTGGCAGAGGATACATTGGGAACTATCAATATAAAAGGATTAATGTGGAGACATGAAGAATAATAAAACATTAAGGATGTTATCTAAATATTTCAAATAGAGAGAAAGAGGTACATGTCTACCTATAATATGAGTTTTAGGATCAGCGGGCTCAGTTGTTTACAGATTCTGAATGATGCTTTGTTTTGATTCTTGTGAAAGCTTCCTTATTTATTTTCGTGGCCCAGGGTTGTCTCCTGGTTTCCCTGTTTATATATTATATAATAAGCATGTTAATCAAGGGTGATCATGTTAGGTTCTTTTCATCCATGATTTAAAACAATTAGAGAAACTCTTTCTTTTCCCCCCCTTAGCTTAGTCTGCAGAAAAATTCACAAGATGAAATAAGCTCTGTGTGGGTTTTTCCCATGTAGAGCAGTGAAATTGTCCTATTTGTTTTTCTATTTCATATTTCTGTACATGTTAATTTATTTTTATTCCTAAACCAGTCCATAAGTTCCTATATTTAAATATAATTTGAAAGTCAGAGTCACTCTAGGCAAAAATTAGAATTAAATTCTTTATTAGAAGTACATCATTAAGCATAAAGAATGAGGAGTACTTGTGGCACCTTAGAGACTAACAAATTTAATAGCTCTGTAAAGGAAAAAGGGAAAGGGCATGGGTGGAAATGAAAAAGTGCAGGCATTTGAAGAGGGATTTCACTGGAGAGAGGATGAGGCTTGGAGATGGTAGCACACATTTTAAAGAAAATTCATATTGCTTGTGTTTCAGGCAAAGATTAGGCATTTATTTACCTTTAAAATACATTTTTAACTGGATTTTCAAAACAGTTCTCTCAGAAACCACTGTGTAACTTAACCCCCTTAATTTAATTGTCTAGTAATTGATAGAATTAGAAACCACAGATATTAAGAAAGATTACACCAGAGGTTATCAAGGTAATTCACTGGACTGCATTTCTGGCATCTTTTGGATGATGCCGCAGAATATTTGGGGCACGGGACCATTCTTTTGTTAGACAGTGCCTAGAACAATGAGGCCCCAAACCCTGATTGGTACAAATCATAATAGAAAGAACTGGGTGGAAATTGCTGAAGGGCCCGATCTTGCTCTAATTGAAGTCAATGGAAAAAATTCCATTGATTTCAATGGTGTAGAATTGAACCACAAAGGAGGCAGTTGGGGGAGGGATACCGCTGGGACAGGTTTACAGAAGGACAAGTGGCATTTGGGACTTCAGACACCTTGCAGAGCCAGAATGAAGTGACATACACAGAAGCAAAGACAGAGGGGTGGTTGGTGAAGCTATTAACAGCTGGGAGGTCCAGATATGTGAGCCACACTCAACAAAGTGACCATGTACAAGCACCGGGGCCAGAGTTTATTGTTTCCTGAATACTTTAAACAGGATCATTACATGCTGAAATAGATGAGTATTGCTAGAGTTATGAAGGCAAAATTGTCCTGTTAGATTGCACCTGGGGAAATCTGGATTTTGTTTTATCTGTTGGTTTTATGGTTACTGTATATTTTGTTCCTGTCCTCTTTATAAAGTGCTGCTGATTTTTTTATATTGTTCCTTATTCATTTGATGCCAGGGCCTTATTATATCCCGTTGTTGTTTTTAGGCTACTCTTGTGGAGTATGAAATATAATTAAAAGGCCACATTTTCAAAGGATCCTCCTCTATTCAGGCGTGTAGAAGTTTTCATGCAAATAGCAGCATGTGCATGTTTCAGGTAACAGCAGATGCATGCACAGGTGATAGATTCAGACTTGCAGTGCTCAGAAAGTGTGCATACAGATATTTGCATGGATTTAAATAGAGGCCACTTTTTGAAAACGTGTCAAAAATATCAGTAAGTTAGGCCACCTTATAACTAGGTTACATTTAAATAGCTACATAAGTGGGATCAGGGAGATCTACTTTGTCCTGAGCTGTTACAATTGAAAAGTGCTGGGTCACTTTAATAATTTCAAACCCTATAAAGAACCCCTTGTTATGGCAGGAGTCTTGTAGGTGATGTATGTGATGATGAATATGCCAGAAAAATTCCAAGATATCGTGTGTAATTGAGCAAAACCCCAGGTTTAATGGAATTGAAAAGTACTTGTGTCACAGATGTAGGCAATTACTGTTCATAAAGGGGCACCCGCAACTTGAAAATCATTTCAATCAGAAAATGCTGCATCTACTATTGTTACAATTAGCCACGGAGGTTGCTGTCACTGAAAGGGATTAATGAAAAAAATAACATTTTCATCTCTTGTTTTCATTTGTTTGCTGTGTGCATTTGGCAGGTCTCTGTGTAATAGTCCTTGTGTGATGGTGCCTGCCCTTCCCTATGCTACTGAAGAATGTGCTGATCAGTACTGTGGTAGCAGAACTGAAACTGAAAAGGTAGCAGGCAGGACTATGCACAAAGAGAAAAGGGATGTAGACCTGCCCTTTGTACCCTGCAGGACCTGTGGTCACAGGCCCTTCCTAATTTGGGGGGAACCAAGGAATATAAAAAGTAATCTCTTGTAAATTGAACCAATGTTGTCTGACTGCTAGAGTTGGAATCTTGATACTAATTTTTCCTAATGATTGTGAGTTATTTACAGTCACCTGGCTGGCCTTTGAGGACTGACAAATCACAGCCAGAAGCCCCCTCGAGGTTTGAAACCTGTTCAGTCTCAGTCATCTGGTGAGAGTTGAATTCTAGGCATGGAAAAAACAAGCTTAAGGAGGCAGAATTTTATTGTGTACCTGGGATTTTGTCCCTTAGATTCACTGGGGACATTGGGGTTTGTCCTTTGTTTCACCTTTTCATCCATCCCTCCCTCCCTCCTTTCTCTTCGTCTCTTGCTTCTTTTATCCTTTCTTCTATTCCCCTCCCAAAACCAGGAGAGGGGTGTGTGTGTGTGTATGTGTGTGTGTGTGTTGCGGGGCACTGATCCCCACCAGTGACCTGGGCCATCCTTTGGGCTCTCTGGTGAGAACTCTCAGCCTCCCATCCTCAGTTTCTACCCTGATTGGCTGAGCAGGGGGTTATTGCCAGAGAAGAGACTCAGGTCTTGTTGTTCTTTTTTAAGACCAAGTAAATAAGTCATAAGCAGTTGTATGTTTGATGAATTTTGCTGCTTCTCTGCACTAATTGTCTCTGAGCAGTTCATGATTCTCTCTAACATTCCAGTTCTCCTAAAATACTGGCTGAATACTTACTGTGCACTGTTGCTGGTCTGGAGCTCATCTGAGAGCACTTTACTCAGATCATTCAATGTAGGAAATTTAAGATCCGATGCTTAGTTTGAAAATCAGGGCTCTTGGGTCTTATTCCCAACTCTGCCACTGATTATGCGACCTAAGACAAGTCAATTATCCTTTCTCAGCCTTATCTTCTCCCTCTTTCAAGTAGGGATAATTATGATCCACTCCTACCTACCTCACGGTGGGTGGAGATAGGGCCAACTCTAGGTTTTTTGCTGTCCCAAGCAACAAAAAAAAAAAATTGGCTGCCCCCACCCCAGCCCTGGGCTCCTCCCTGAATCTCCCTGCTGCCCCAGCTCTGGGCTCCCCCCTCCCACTTGCACCCTCCTTCCACCCCAGCCCTGGGTCACTGGTAACTTGCTCCCAGAGTGGGTCATTCAGCAGGAATTTTGGATGTGCACAGAACACAGACAGGATTGGTTCCCATATGGTTACAGAACTGCAGTAACATGGAACAATTTCCAGCTTGTGTGATTAAAGGATATCTGGATGCAGATTATAAGACTGTCCTACAGAAATGAGGAAACATTGAGGTGCCTTTATTATTCTTATGTTCCATTCTTTGTTTCTATGGGCAATTTGCCAATGCAATATCACTGTCTTCCTTTTAAACAAATAAAACTATAAAACAAACAAACAAAGGCAATGGCTGTTGAAAATAGCAATTCCAGTCCTAAAAACCACTGGGAAGCATTTCTTGCTCAAGTTTATCCTACTTTTTCTACAGCAAACTACAGTGAATCAGTATATTTGATTTGGGAGAAATGAAGTAACAGCTGCCCAAATTGAGCTTCAGCACTCCTGAATTTTGAGGGTGTTCAAATCTGGAAGGCAGGTGCTAGATTCCCTTTCTGAATATTAGCTAAATCTGGAAAGGAAAAGTCAATTTCTGCTTCGATGGCTCAGAAGTGGAAATCCTCTATGTGCCTGGTACTGTATCTAAAGCTGCCCAGGTCCAGTGTTCACAGTGCCACCCCGCTCTAGCAGTGAGCTCTCCATTCACAGCAAGCTGTGGCTTGAGGTTTCAGCTACCGTACTCCCTCCCCCTCCCTTTCCTGTTGATAGCGGCCAAGGGAATGCTGAGAAATGTAGTTATTTTCCTGCTCCAGAGCTGGCTCTATAGGCAGGGAGCTAACCAAGGAACTACAGCTCCCAGTGCCCCCTGTTGGTTCTCAGCTCCCAGGCTGGATCCCTGCTGGCTGCCGCCCCTGCAAATGGGCTGCTCCAAGCACCTGCTTGCTTTGCTGGTGCCTAGAGTCGCCCCTGCCTCCACCCATCCTGCATCCCCACCCTGTGCCCCAGCCTGGAGCCTGCACCCAGCACCCAAACTCCATTCCAGAGCCCAACCTCTCAACCATCCCACACCCCAAACCCCTGCCCCAACCCAGGGCCTGCACCCCAGACCTCCTCGCCCGACCCAAACTCCCTTGCAGAGCCTGAGGCAGGTGAGGGGCAGAGTTCGTCGGGGGGGGAGGGCTCTGTGCAGTAATATAGTGACTCCTTGGGTCTTTGAATGAGGCTTTATACTTGGGGTTGGGGGGGGTGAGGAGGCAAGCAGCGAGTCGGTGGTTGAAGAGGGGCAAATCTCCCCGATTCAAAATCTGTGACTGTGTCTGCTGGTCCTTCTAGCTGCTTTTCTCTGGGCTGGGGGTTGTTCCCACAGGAAGGTGTTTGCTTCTTATCCCCGAGGCCATCAGTATGTCTGCTCTTCTCTGGTCAGCCCACTTGCCAAGCTTGATTGTCCTTGGTTGGGCTGCCAGCCCCTCTCCAAGGATTGCAGCTGTCTGGAGGTACTGCCCTCCACGCCTTGCTCAGTCACACCTCATTCATTCAACAGGGCAGTTGATTACCAAGTGTGGGGGAGATCTTATTCTACTTCTAGCAAAAAGACACTTTTCTTTTACCTTAATTACACTACCTTAGGGGCCCGCTATAACATATTACCAAGGTTCAATACAAAGTCATATACAAGTTATACAAAAATGCATAATGCAGAGATTTATCTACAACCGCATTGATTGACTGCATTGATTGACTGTGCAGTAATATAGTGACCCCTGGTCTTTGAATGAGGCTTCATACTTGCCTCATTAATGCAGAGAAGCAGCAAAATCCATCAAACATATAAGTGGTTATGACTTATTTACTTGGTCTTAAAAAAGAGAACAAAAAGGCCTTGAGTCTCCTCCCTGTCATTAACCCCCTGCTCAGACAATCAGGATAGAGACTGAGGAGGGGAGGCTGAGGGGTCTCACCAGAGAGCTCAAAGGATGGCCCAGGTCACTGGCGGGGATCACTGCCCCAGCACTACTGCAGCTCCACAGTTTGGGGTGGACCTCCCACAGTGAGAGCTGCCGAGCACTCCCCCGCAACACACACACACACACACCCTCTCCTGGTGTTAGTATTGGAACAGGAGAAAGGAGAAAAGAAGCAAGAGAGGAAGAGAAAGGAGGGATGGATGGAGGAAAAGGTGAAACAAAAAGGACAAACCCTAATGTCCCCAGAGATTCTAAGGGACAAGATCCCAGGTTTGGAATAAAATTCTGCCTCCTTAAGATCAATTTTTCCATGAATTCAACTGTCACCAGATGGATCAGACTGAACAGTTTCAAACCTCGAGGAGGCTCTTACCTTCTAAATAGGGTCGGCTGTTTTCAAGTAAAATCACTAAAAGGGAAGGAGAAAACTCGAAAGAGGTTCCTCCTGGCGCTCAGGTACGTGAACCCCAATATTCCCCCAGTCCTCAAAGAGAGACCTGGAGAAGGAGACTTGCTGAAGCAAAGCCACAGGGTCTCTGAGGTTTCCCTGGCCCCTCGCCCCTGTCCTGCCTGGCTGATGTCAGCATCTCTCTGTGAGGTCACCACCTCCCCACCGCCTTTGGCCAATAGTCTGAGGTCCTACAAAAGGCCTTTGTGATGTCACTGCCACACCCCTCCCTTGCTGGGCTAATGTCCTGCCCCTGGCCAGGCACTTTGGAGGTTTGAGCTACTCCCTGTGGATCACCCCACTCAAGGAGCATTCGTTCTAGGAAGCAAGCCGGCTAGACAGGAAAACATCAGATGCTGCTGCTCCCAATGCTACACTCAGTTCTAAAGAAATTAGTCGACTTTATTGCCAGAAGAGACCATTAGAGCATCTAATCTGACACCTGCATATCACAGGCCTCCTGTATGACACACTAGCTACTTTTGGGGTAAATACATTCAAGAAAGGCCTCTAGTCTTCATGAAATGACGTCACGAGACGGAGAATCCACCACTTTCCTTGGTAGCTTGTTCCTGTGGAGAATCATCCTCGCTGTTGAATATTTGTGCATTAATTGTAATATGAATTTGTCTCTTTTCACCTTCCAGCCATTCGGTTTTTTTATGTCTTTCTCTGCTACATTAAAGAGCCCTTTAATAGCCAATCTTTTCTCTCCAGTAAGGCACTTCAACATTTCAATGAAGTCACCTTTCAATCTTCTTTTGAGAAGCTAAACAGGTTGAGCTCTTTCAATACCTCACTAGAAGGCATTTTCTCCAGCCCTCAGAACATTTGGTGGCTCTTTGCTGCCTCAACTCCAATTTCACACCATCTTTTCAAATGAGGACACCAAAACTGGAGGCAGTATTCCAGTATCAGTCTGACTGATACCATGTCACCTCCTGCGACGTTCTTGACATAATCTGTAACTGTATAGATCACCGTTGCCACCACTGTTCTATATTTGCAGCCAATATTGTATAAAGGTGGTCACATAAAGGGTCTATGGAGAGGTTATGATTGGCTGATTATAATTATGCTATCTCTAGATATGTATCATTTTGTAGTTGACATTATGAATATTGGCTCTATGCTGCCTGTATTTCAAACTTGTGCTATGCTTCTGGGGAACACACCAGCCAGACAAATTGGTGTCAGCTCTGCCTAGCCTGCTTGATGGCCCATTAAGGACCATCAGCTACACAATTGACCCATTTAGCGAAGGCAGATATGCCTTGTGGCTCAGCAAGGTGTGCAGGGACCTGCCTATGGACAGAAATCTAAGGTTTTTCGATGTCACGTGCTGGATAGAGTGTCCTTGGGACAAAGAAAGCAAAGACCACATGGCAAGAGACTATAAAAGACTGACGCCTCATCTCCATCTTGTCTTCAGTCCTGCTTCCTACCTCTGGAGGGACTTTGCTACAAACTGAAGCTCTGTACAAAGGACTGAATGGCCCATCCCAGTTGTGGATGTACTCCAGAGACTTGATTTGAACCTGTAGTTTATTCCATCACTGCTACAAGCCTGAACCAAGAACAAATTACAGCATGGTTTTACAAAAGGTAGATCGTGCCAAACCAACCTGATCTCCTTCTTTGAGAAAGTAACAGATTTTTTAGACAAGGGAAATGCGGTTCTATCTAATATATCTTGATTTCAGTAAGGCGTTTGATACGGTACCGCATGGGGAATTACTGGTTAAATTGGAAAAGATGGGTATCGAAATGAAAATCCAGAGGTGGATAAGGAGCTGGTTAAAGGGGAGACTGCAGAGGGTCGTATTGAAGGGTGAACTGTCGGGTTGGAGGGGGGTTACCAGTGGAGTTCCTCAAGGTTCGGTTTTGGGTCCGATTTTATTCAATCTATTTATTGCTGACCTCGGAACCAAAGTAGGAGTGGGCTGATAAAGTTTGCGGATGACACAAAGTTGGGAGGTATTGCCAATTCGGAAAGGATCGATATCCTCCAGGGAGATTTGGATGACCTTGTAAACTGGAGTATTAGTAACAGGATGAAATTCAATAGTGAGAAGTGTAAGGTTATGCATTTAGGGATGACTAACAAGAACTTTAGTTATAAGCTGGGGACGCACCAGTTGGAAGTAACGGAGGAGGAGAAGGACCTAGGAGTCCTGGTTGATCGTAGGATGACTATGAGTAGGCAATGTGATGTGGCCGTTAAAAAGCTAATGCGGTCTTGGGATGCATTAGGCGAGGTATTTCTAGTAGAGATAAGGAGGTGCTAGTCCCATTATATAAGGCGTTGGTGAGACCTCATTTGGAGTATTGTGTGCAGTTTTGGTCTCCCATGTTTAAGAAGGATGAATTCAAACTGGAACGGGTACAAAGAAGGGCCACTAGAATGATCCGAGGAATGGAAAGCCTGTCGTACAAAGGAGACTTGAGGAGCTCGGTTGATTTTCCTTAACCAAAAGAAGGATAAGAGGAGATATGATTGCACTCTTTAAATATATCAGAGGGATAAATACCAGGGAAGGAGAGGAATTAATTCAACTCAGTGCTAATGTGGACACGAGGACAAACGGATATAAATTGTCAGTCAGGAAATTTAGGCTTGAAATTAGATGAAGGTTTCTAACCATGAGAGGAGTGCAATTCTGGAACAGCCTGCCGAAGGAAACAGTGGGGGCGAAGGACCTCCATGACTTTAAGATTAAGCTAGATAAGTTTATGGAGGAGATGGTATGATAGGATAACGGGCTTAGTCAATAGGTCAATTAAGTGACACGCTGGTAATTAGTACAATGGGTCAATGATAGGATATTGTTAGCCTTTTTCCAGAGGGTATGGCTGGAGAGTCTTGGCCGCATGCTCGGGGTTGAGCTGACCGCCATATTTGGGGTTGGGAAGGAATTTTCCTCCAGGGTAGATTGGCAGTGGCCCTGGAGGTTTTTCGCCTTCCTCCGAAGCATGGGGCAGGGGTCGCTTGCTTAAGGAGTGGGTGGATCGGCTTCTGTGGCCTGCATCTTGCAGGAGGTCAGACTAGATGATCATAATGGTCCCTTCTGATCTTGAATTCTATGATTCTATGATTCTATGAACTTTGCCAAAGTACAAGTCTTGCCCAGGGCACCATTTCCTCTAACGCTGGTCCTTGGTAACATTTCTTGATGGGGAGGGGGGGAGGAGAGAAATGAGGCGTTTTCTCTCTGTTTCTTTCCTCTCCATTTTCTGCTCCTTCCTTCAATTCCAGAAACCTCCCTTGTGTTTCAGACTGTGCAGTGACACCCTCCCCACCCCAGGACTATGGAGCCTTTGGAGCAGAAAGATCCTAGGAGCTAAGGATGAAGCCAGGGGTGAGTAGCTGGCAGGAAGGAGTCCTAGCAACTCTCCTGGGAGTGCAGGGGAGGAATGACTCTACATTCTCCCCATGGGGCTCTGGGGAGCAGGGAGGGTTGTGTGATAAATTCCATCCAACATTCCCCTTTGATCCAAGCCGAGAGACATCTCAGCTATGCACGATCCCCTTGGCAGCACCAAACAAGGGATGTTTTCCACTGCCCAGGAGACCCAGCCAGGGACTGATGTGCTGGAGATATGTTGGGAAAAGGGACTGTCTGAATTGCCAAAGCAGGAAGCCAACAATCTACAGCAACATCATTAACCACAAACACACTCTAACCATGCTCCAGCCAGAAGGGAAATGGGCAGGAATTCTTGCTGTTCAGCCATGGCCACACATCCAGAGCTGCACAGCAGTGAGGGTGCTGGGCAAGCTGGTCTGAGCGAACAATTGGAAATGATCCTTCAGTGAGAACAGAACCAGAGTGTAGACAGGCCCCAGTGTTAAGTGGTTGAGGCTGAGGCTTTAGGAAGCTGGCCTACAATACCATAGGGATCTTTCTCTGGAGGTTTGATTCTTGCCAGCTAGGGGAAGCTGGTGTGTGGTGTCTTTGTGGCTGCACTTTCAGTGATGCAGGTTTCTCTATCCCATTGTTCCAGGGTCATCCTACTAGATTGCCAGCTGCTTTTCAGCTGCAGTGTGGAGACTGTTTGTGTGTGGGGAGAGACAGTGTGTGTGTTTGTTGGGGAAGAGTGAGTGTGTTGAGGTAGGTAGGAGCGGATCATTATTATCCCTACTTGAAAGAGGGAGACGCTCAGGCTGAGAAAGGAGAATTGACTTGTCTTAGGTCACACAGCCAGTCAATGGCTGAATTGGGAATAGGACCCCAGAGCCCTGATTTTCATATTAACCATCAGATCTTGAATTTCATACATTGAATGACCTCAACAAAGTGCTCTCAGATGAGCTCCAGACCAACAAGTATGCACAGTAATTATTCAGCCAGTGTTTTAGGAGAACTGCAATGTTAGAGAGAATCATGAACTGCTCAGAGACAATTAATGCAGAGAAGCAGCAAAATCCATCAAACATATAAGTGGTTATGACTTATTTACTTGGTCTTAAAAGAGAACAAAAAGGCCTTGAGTCTCCTCCCTGTCATTAACCCCCTGCTCAGACAATCAGGATAGAGACTGAGGAGGGGAGGCTGAGGGGTCTCACCAGAGAGCTCAAAGGATGGCCCAGGTCACTGGCGGGGATCACTGCCCCAGCACTACTGCAGCTCCACAGTTTGGGGTGGACCTCCCACAGTGAGAGCTGCCGAGCACTCCCCCGCAACACACACACACACACCCTCTCCTGGTGTTAGGAGGGGAACAGGAGAAAGGAGAAAAGAAGCAAGAGAGGAAGAGAAAGGAGGGATGGATGGAGGAAAAGGTGAAACAAAAAGGACAAACCCTAATGTCCTCAGTGATTCTAAGGGACAAGATGCCAGGTTTGGAATAAAATTCTGCCTCCTTAAGATCATGTTTCCCATGAATTCAACTGTCACCAGATGGATCAGACTGAACAGTTTCAAACCTCGAGGAGGCTCTTACCTTCTAAACAGGGTCGGCTGTTTTCAAGTAAAATCACTAAAAGAGAAGGAGAAAACTCGAAAGAGGTTCCTCCTGGCGCTCAGGTACGTGAACCCCAATATTCCCCCAGTCCTCAAAGAGAGACCTGGAGAAGGAGACTTGCTGAAGCAAAGCCACAGGGTCTCTGAGGTTTCCCTGGCCCCTCGCCCCTGTCCTGCCTGGCTGATGTCAGCATCTCTCTGTGAGGTCACCACCTCCCCACCACCTTTGACCAATAGTCTGAGGTCCTGCAAAAGGCCTTTGTGATGTCACTGCCACACCCCTCCCTTGCTGGGCTAATGTCCTGCCCCTGGCCAGGCACTTTGGAGGTTTGAGCTACTCCCTGTGGATCACCCCACTCAAGGAGCATTCGTTCTAGGAAGCAAGCTGGCTAGACAGAAAAACATCAGACGCTGCTGCTCCCAATGCTACATTCAGTTCTAAAGAAATTAGTCGACTTTATTGCCAGAAGAGACCATTAGAGCATCTAATCTGACCCCTGCATATCACAGGCCTCCTGTATGACACACTAGCTACTTTTGGGGTAAACACATTCCAGAAAGGCATCTAGTCTTCATGAAATGACGTCACGAGACGGAGAATCCACCACTTTCCTTGGTAGCTTGTTCCTGTGGTGAATCATCCTCGCTGTTGAATATTTGTGCCTTAATTGTAATATGAATTTGTCTCTTTTCACCTTAGGACCCTGGGAGGTGGGAGGTGCCAGACCTTGGGCTGCAGCCCAAGCCGGAACTTCTACATGACAATTAAACAACCCCACAGCCTGAGCCGTGTGGGCCCAAGTCAGTGGTACGGGCCAGCCACCGGTGTCTAACAAGTTTGCGTGGAGAATTTGCGGCCAAACTGGGAATTGAACCCAGATTGTTTCAATTCTTGCCTCCCCCCTTAACCGCAAGCCCAGCGTGTGTGTGTACAGCATTGTTTTGGTCTGTGTTTGCCTTGTATTGGCTTCCAAGGAGGCTGTGGAATTTCCTTCATTGGAGGTTTTTAAGACCAGGTTAGAGATACGCCAGTCTGCGAATGTCTAGGGATACTTGGTCCTGCCTCAACACAGCGGGCTGGAGTAGATGACTTCCCCACATCCCTTCCAGGCCTACATTGAAATAATTCTCTTTTGTGCTGCATCATGTTCTACGCTGAGCTGTTTTGCATGGTGCCATTTGGAACTGTGATCGCATCATGTTGTGTAGCAGTGTTATGGTGAATTGTTTTGCCTCAGCTTGTTTTCCATTGTGTACTTTTGTCCTAGGATGTCATAGTTTGCATCGTGTTGCTTTCTTTTCCTTTGTATTGTCATTTTATGCTGTGGAGTGTAGGTTGTGTTTTTTTTCCCCCTGAATTTGCCTGACATTATGTTGTGGTGAGTTTTATTCTGTATGTTGTGTTTTTATATGTATATATTGCATCGCATCCTAGAAATGTAGGGCTAGATAGGACCTCAAGATGTCATCAAGTCCAGCTTTCTCTGCTGAGGCAGGACCAAGTATATGTAGATTATCTCTGACAGAGCTTTGTCCTATTTGTTCTTAAAAACTTCCAGGGAAAGAGACTCCCAGCCCCCTTGTAAGACTGTTCCAGAGCTGAACTGCCTTAGCTCTGGGGACACCCACACAGATTTTAGTGGTGAGCAGCTCTGGAGAGAGAGGAGACCCCAGTGAGTGGGCAGTTGGATAAAGAGACTAAAGTTGGGAGGAGAAACATTGACGTGTCCAAGGTCACCCAGGCTGTCTGTGACCGAGCTAGAAATAGGTTCTAGTGCCACCGTACTGCTGTTTCTGAAGGTCTCTGCCACACTGCTGTTTTAGGCACTGGTGCAAACCCTTGGTGTAGACAGAATTTACACTAGTGCACTCTGGCACTGGTGCACCATGTCCCAGTTTGAAGGTTTGGGGTGGGGAGAGGGGCTGTGACCTCCTGAGGCCTGAGGCTGACTGAACGGTGCAGCTGGTAACGGAGGGGCAGCAGTGAGTGCTGGAGGTATGAGCCAGGAGCACAGCCCCACAGGACTGGACACTGACTTCTCCTGACCCAGGGGACACACCCCCAGCGAGGTGGTTTGTCCATGGATGTGCAGGCTGTCTTGGCAGAGCAGCTCATTTGCAATCTCTGCACAGCTCTTCCTACAGTGTGCACTGGGACCTTTCCAAGCTGCGAGTGACGGGGCTCGGGAGTTAACAGGATCTGTTCCTGGCTCTGTCATGGACCTGTTTGGTGACCTTGGGGAAGTCACAGCTCCTCTCTCTGTAACACTGTCTTCAGTGACTCGAGAGCACTAGCACCAGCCTCAGGCAGACTGGTGAGAAGCAGGGCACAAACCCCAAATTTTTCATCCCCTTCGTACCATGTGCTCTGAGCAGGAAACTCAGCAAATGGGAAGTGAAGAGCACAACAACAGTCTTGTGTCTTTGTTAACATCCCATAATAGTCTCTCTGGTGTTGATGGACCTTTCCTGCCAGGCATTCTGTTGCCAATCAGCACTTCACGTAGGTAAAGTCTCTCTCCTGTCTGGTGATTTACAGAGCCACAGAGGCTCACAATGCAACTAGTCAGATGTTAACTCAGGCAGCAACTTACAAGCATTCAATAAAGTCTAAACACAAAACACATTCTTATGTTCACAGTCTGTATGAGGAGTATCTACTCATTTGGACTCACTGGGGAGCCACAGAAAGAAACAAGGTGTGCTGAGGCAAGAAGGCCCAATCTCAGAGCCCCCAGGGTCACGCTTCCCAAAAGCTAAAACTAGGCCCAGCCCATGAAAGGCACTCCCAGGAGAGACTGTGTAAAGGCTGGAGCATCAAATAACTTAGTTAATCTGAGAGAGCTGCCTTGGGGACAATGACAGGGAGACTCCCCAGAGTGACTTCTTTGATTCTGCTCATCTCTGGCCTTTGGTTCATAGAATCACAGAACTGGAAGGGACCATGAGAGGTAGCTAGTCCAGTCCCCTGCACACAAGGCAGGATGAAGTATTATCTAGACCAGGAGTGGCCAAACTGAGCCTGAGAAAGAGCCAGAATTAACCAATATACATTGCTAAAGAATCATCAGCTCCCACCCCCTGCTCCCAGTGCCTCCCACCCATGGGAAGCCACACTAATCAGCACCCCCCCAACTCGCACTCCCGATCAGCTGTTCATGCTATGCAAGACTCTCGGGGGCGGGGACGGGGGGTATGGAGCGTGGGCACTGCAGGCTCAGGGAAGGCGTGGAGTGGGGGCAGGGCCTGTAGCTGAGTAGTGAGCACACCCAGCACATTGGAAAGTTGGTGCCTGTAGCACCAGCCCTGGAGTTGGTGCCTGTACAAGGAGCCACGTATTAAATTCTAAAGAGCCACATGTTGGCCACCCTGATCTAGACCATCCCTGAGAGGTATTTGTCCAGCCTGCTCTTAAAAATCCCCAATGATGGAGATTCCACAACCTCCCTAGGCAATTTATTCCAGTGCTTAACCACCCTGACAGGGAGTTTTTCCTAATGTCCAACCTAAACCTTCCTTGCTGCAATTTAAGCCCATTGCTTCTTGTCCTGTCCTCAGAGGTTAAGAACAATGTTTCTCCTTCCTCCTTGAAATGAACTTTTATGTACTTGAAAGCTGATCATATCTTCTCCTGACTAAACAAACACAATTTTTTCAGTCTTCCTCATAGGTGATGTTTTCTAGACCTTTAATCATTTTTATTGCTCTTCTCTGGACTTTCTCCAATTTTTCCACATCTTTCCTGAAATGTGGCACCCAGAACTGGACACATTACTCCAGTTGAGGCCTAATCAGTGCAGAGTAGAGCGGAAGAATTACTTCTCATGTCTTGCTTACAATACTCCTGCTAATACATCTCAGGATTATACTTGGGTTTTTTCCAACAGTGTAACACTGTTGATTCATATTTAGCTTGTGATCCACTGTGACTCCCAGATCCGTTTCTGCTGTGCTCCTTCCTAGGCAGTCATTTCCTGTCTTGTATGTGTGCAACTGATTGTTCCTTCCTAAGTGGACTACTTTGGATTTGTCCTCATTGAATTTCATCCTATATTCTCCAGTTTGTCCAGATCATTTTGAATTGTAATTCTAGCCTCCAAAGCACTTGCAGCCCCTCCCAGCTTGGTATCATCTACAAACTGTATAAGTGTAACAGAGAGACTCTGCTACTGGGAGGGTTTCACTATGTCTAGGAGGGTTACACCCTGGTGGGAGGGGCTAAGCCTGTACTGGAATAAGGTCATTTTGTGCTACACAGTGTGGCAGAACCTAGAATGTCCATTACCAGGGAAAAATGCTGGGGGGAATTGACATGTGGAAAGGACAGAAACCCTGTCTGAATTCTCTCATTTTGCCCTTCTTGCCCTGGCAGGCTACAGAATAATGTCCACCTTTCACCCTAAATCATCCCCTCCTCCCAGTAGGAAGGAAACGGCTGCAATGGAGCTGGCTCAGGTAAGGGATTATCAGGACGCTGGTGGTGGGTTCTGCTTGGAGGGAGAGGAGAAGTAAATGAATAGGAGGGTGGGAGCTGCTCGAGGTAGTGGGAGGCAGGAACTGTCTAGGTGTGGAATGGGGAAATGATGTGACAAACCTGCTGAGACTTGTGTACTCTAGGGTGTGATGGGCTGTCACCCCGGGGGTGCAGTCTGGGGGGCTTCTGGGAAACACTGTCCCTCTAACCCTCAAACTGGGTTGGCCCTTCTCACACTGCCAGCCTCTCCAGGCCCTGTTATTACCCAACAGGACAGCAGGTGGCACCACGCATCCAACTAAGCTACCTGAGTGCTTTACCTAAGCCACTCAAAGACAGATAGAAGACAAAAGCCAATTTCCCAGCCATAAGTGGTAGCAAACAGATCAAAGCAGATTACTTAACAAATAACCAAAAACTCAAACTAAGCTTAACATACTATCTGGATAGAATTTGAATAGCAGTTTCTCACCCTGACTGATGATACAAGCAGTCCACCAAGTTTCCATACACAAGCTAAAAATCCCTTTACCCTGGGACCAGCAGTTCCCCCAGTTCAGTCTTTCTTCCTCAGGTGTTTCCAGGAGTTCTCTTGTGTGGGGAATGAGGCCAAGAAATGATGTCACACTCCACCTTATGTAGCTTTTCCATATTATGGAACCATTTGTTCCAAACTTGTTTCCCAGTCCAGTTTGTGGAAAAATACAGGTACCAAAATGGAGTTTGTTGTCATGTGGTCTGCTCACATGCCCTAGCATGCCCTGCTGAGTCATAGTAGCCATGGCTCATAGGCTAGCTGAAAAATTCACAAGAGGGCTAAGCTCTTCCACGGTCCATTGTCTTTCTTGATGAGCCATGAACACTGTCTGGCTTCTTTGTTGTACCTGAAAGGCTTTTTGTGAGTGTTACCCAGAGTAAACACATTTGAAATACAGATACAGAGTCAATATCCATAACTTCAGTTACGAACATGATACATGCGCACAAATAGGACAGTCATATTCAGCAAATCATAACTTTTCCAATGACACTGAACATGACGCATCTTGCACAAAATGCAACATAATTATGTCCTAATCATTTTATAATCATACCACTATGCTGAATGTGTGGTGTAGTGTCAGGGCCTAATTTCAAGGCACAGGAGTTGGGAATGGAACTTCCACTCTTTGTGGAACAGGAAATAACCCTCCAGCCAGGGCTGGGAAAACTTCCCGGACTCCCAGTGCTGGAGCCTGAATCTTCTGACACTTCATTAGTTACCACGAACCCCAATCTTTGTGGCAACTGCAAACTTTATCAATGATGATTTTATATTCTCTTCCAGGTCATTGATAAGAATGTTAAATAGCACAGGGCCAAGAACCAATCCTTGTGGGAACCCCCTAGAAAGAAATCTACTCAAGCATGGTTCCCCATTTACAATCATAGTTTTTAATCTGTTTAATGTATGCTGTGTTTATTTTGTATCTTTCTAGTTTTCTAGTCAAAATATTGTGCTGAACCAAGTCATATGCCTTACAGAAGTCTAGGTAATGTTTTCACCTCTCAGCTCATCAATACTATTAGCTGCAACCAAACTTTTGATCTCACCCAATAAGGATATCCAGTTAGATTGATTGGATCTGTTGTCTCTGAACCTTTGTTAATTGGTACTAATTATATTACCCTCCTTTACCTCTTTATTAATTAAATCCATATTCACTGCTCTATTATCTTGCCCAGTATCGGACTAACACTCTTGTAATTAGCTGGGTCATCTCTTTTACACTTTTTAAATATTGGCACAGCATTAGCTTTATTCCATTCTTCTGGAATTTCCCCATTGGTCCAAGTCCTAATTAAAATCAACATTAACAGTCCTCCACCAGGTCTTTCAAAACTCTTAATACAAGTTATCTGGACCTGCTTATTTAAATATGTCTAACTGTAATAGCTGCTCTTAACATCCTCGTGAGTTATTGTTGGGATGGAAAGACTGTCGTTGTCAACGTCTTATATGATTAAATCATCTGTTTTTCTCCAACTCCAGGAGTGAAATATTTATTGAACACTTTTACCTCTTCTGTATTATTTTTGATAATACTGCCATTTCCATCTAGTAATTTACCACTACCATTGTTAGGGATTAATTTTGTACTTAATATACTTTTTTTAAACTTCCTTCTTATTTTCATTAAGTGGTCATTGATTTCTGATAGCTTCCCTTACCAATTTTCTACAATTCTGACTTTCTAACTTATATTCTTTACTGTTGACTTCCCCTTTCTTCCATATATTTTATTTGGAGATTCCTACCAGGGAGCCACCAGCAGGGTCCAGAGACAGCCCCATCTCCTATATCAAGCCCTGGCTAGTAGCTATGTGATAAATGTGATGACTCTGCCTCTGTCTGTCAGCTGGGAGACACAAAGGTTCTCTCTTTCCACCCTCTGATGCCTCCTGGCTGCTCTAAGCAAGGTGGGGTGGGACTCTGTTAACATGTGCCTCCTGGAGCTCCCATTTACCTGGTGCTGCTATTCCGTGAATAGTGGGGTTGTGAGTGGGGCAGCAGGTACTGAGTGTTGGACTCTTGCTCTTTCAGGGGCCGGTGACCTTCGAGGAGGTGGCTGTGTATTTCACCAGGGAAGAGTGGGTTCTGCTGGACCCCACTCAGAGAGCCCTCTACAGGGATGTCATGCAGGAGAACTATGAGACGGTGGTCTTGCTGGGTAAGGAGTCCTGTCGCCTGGGTTATTAGAAGCTTTGGGGTCTCTAAAGAACCTGAGTAGTAATAACTGTATACCTTTATTCATCATACAAGTTTTGCAGGTTTTCTTGCCCCCCTTTTTTTGCCTTATCTCCCACACGCTAGTATCATTTTTGGACATGTGCCTTTTTGGTGCCGTCAGTCATTTTAAAATTGGATTTAATATATCCTTATTGGCTATATTAATCACTGTAGCTTTCATGCCTTTTCCTCATTTTAAGAGGAAAATATGCCTCCTGTAGAATTCAAAATTGAGTAAATATGTGTATGACTCATGCATGGTTTGTGTGACAGTGAGATGAGCTCTTTTAGGAGAGCGTGTAATGTTGCCATTCAGGATCCCATGGGTGAAGGGATAAGAGAGCCATGGGAGGGGCGGAGAAGAGGGGGGAGTAGATAATTCTGGGGTGCCAGGACATGGGGAGGGTGTGTGCAGGGTTAGAGCTAAGAAGCAGCAGGGAGGTAGGAGGTAGTGAGAGATGAGGAGAAAATACAAGAAGCTCCCAAGGTGCCGGGAAGTGGTGCCGGCTGAGAGTAATGGGAAGACGGGGCGGGGCGGGGGGCGGACGGGCACCCGGGACGTGGGCTGGGTGGGTCATTGGGAGGGAGGAGAGGTTTGAAAATCTAGAGGTGTGGGGGATCCCAGACCTTTAACCCTCAATCCCTACTGAAGCCTTGTTGCTTTAGAGCCTACACTCCAGTTTTATTTCTGTTCAGTTTCACTTCTTTTTACATTTTCCCCAAATATCATTATTTTAACATTTGACCTCCCTCTCCCACTCATAACCCCTCTCCCCATATAACCTCCCCATGTCTATGCTCAGTGACCCTGGCCACTGATCCTGAGTCCTTGCTGCATTCCTCCCTGTGACGATGCGGTTCTGGCGGGACCCAACTGAGAGTGTCAAATCAGGACCAATTGCTCAAACAGGGCAGTCACAGCCCTAGGCTGGGGTTTTTCCACCTCTAAGGCAAACCAAACCAGCCAGACAAAGAGGACTTTGGTTTCACCCCACTGGCTAACCACAAGTCACACAAGCAATTCCCTTAGACACTCCAGTCTCCCAGTATCACCACCAGTGCCACTCGTCCTGGGGATGAATGGTTATGAAAACCAACACCCCAATAAAAGAAAACGGTTCTCTCGATCCCAAAGGACCAAGCCCCAGACCCAGGTCAATATACACATCAGATCTTACCCACAAATCACACTGTTGCCAATCCTTTAGAATCTAAAATCTAAAGGTTTATTCATAAAGGAAAAAAGGTAGAGATGAGAGCTAGAATTGGTTAAATGGAATCAATTACATTCAGTAATGGCAAAGTTCTTAGTTCAGGCTTGTAGCAGTGATGGCATAAACTGCAGGTTCAAATCAAGTCTCTGGAGTACATCCCCCGCTGGGATGGGTCATCAGTCCTTTGTGCAGAGCTTCAGTTTGTAGCAAAGTCCCTCCAGAGGTAAGAAGCAGGATTGTAGACCAGATGGAGATGAGGCATCAGCCTTAGATAGGCTTTTCCAGGTGTAAGAACCTCTTTGTCCTTACTGTGGAAAATTACAGCAAAATGGAGTCTGGAGTCACATGGGCCAGTCCCTGCATACTTTGCTGAGTCACAAGGCGTGTCTGCCTTCTCTCCATGGGTCAATTGTGTAGCTGATGGTCCTTAATGGGCCATCAAGCAAGCTGGGCAGAGCTAACACCAACTTGTCTGGGATGTTTCCCAGAAGCACAGCACCAACTTGAAATACAGACAGTATAGAGCCAATATACATAACTTCAACTAAAAATGACACATGCACACAGACAGCATAGTCATAACCAGCAACCCATAACCTGGTCTTAGACACCTTATATGACCCCCTTTACCTAAGATTTGGTGCCACTACAGGACCTTGGTTGCAAACCATGTTCTATATGGTCCCAGTTTATACCAATAACGTCACACTCCCTCCCATAGCAGGGCCGCTACCCAGACACAAATGGGCACTTTGTTGATGATGTCACTGGGTGGTTGTGTAGCCCGTACAATTGTTACACCTATAAGATTACATATTCCGAAGCCCTTCACACCACTCGGGCTTATCTCTATACACCCATACAGTCTCTTCCCCAGTGTTCCCTTCCCAGCTCTGATGCTGCAGAGCATTTACCCCCGTCCTCCTTCCCAGCCTTGCCTGTGTCCCTGTTCCTGTTCCCCCCACTTAATAAACATGATTCCAATTTCCCTTCCCCTCCTGTTTGACCCCAGTTTATATAGTCATATTGCCAGCTACACCTAGCACGATTGATTGTACAGAAGAGAGAAACAATTAGAGAACCAGACAGATAAACAACAGAAAAGTGAGGGCCATAAAGATAGAACAATACAGAAATGAGAGTTTCGCAGTCAGAGCCATTGATAAGTGATTTCTTGCCAGACAGGATGCTGTCAAACTAAGTTTCTTTTATCCATCTTAAGATCTGTTTCTTTATCTGGTGGTGATGGGCATCATACAGACAGGATCGTCTTCCTAACAGCCTAATAGCACCTTATTTCAGTGTGACTGGTTTGGGATGAGAGGATGTGACCCTTCACTTCCCAGCTAATGGCTGCCCCTGCTGCTTAGCCAAAGTCCTTAGCCTAAGAAAAAGGCCTCAGCCTATCCTAGTGAGAGAAGACCCATACACAGGCAGACTGAGATTTTAAAGTGCTCTCAGATGAGCTCCAGACCAACAAGTATGCACAGTAATTATTCAGCCAGTATTTTAGGAGAACTGCAATGTTAGAGAGAATCATGAACTGCTCAGAGACAATTAATGCAGAGAAGCAGCAAAATCCATCAAACATATAAGTGGTTATGACTTATTTACTTGGTCTTCAAAGAGAACAAAAAGGCCTTGAGTCTCCTCCCTGTCATTAACCTCCTGCTCAGCCAATCAGGTAGAGACTGAGGATGGGAGGCTGAGGGTCTCACCAGAAAGCTCAAAGGATGGCCCAGGTCACTGGCGGGGATCACTGCCCCAGCACTCCTGCAGCTCCACAGTTTTGGGTGGACCTCCCACAGTGAGAGCTGCCGAGCACTCCCCCGCAACACACACACACACACACACACACCCTCTCCTGGTGGGGTCGGGCAGGGCAGCGTCTGTGGTTTACATTCTGCATTGCCTGGTGCTGAGCCATTGCACAATCCCCAGTCACGCCGCACAGCACACCTCAAGAGGCGGTGGGGGGGCCAAGCAGATGATCCAGAACGAGGGGGGAGAGGAAATGTGGCTGGGGGGATGAAAGGTCTTGGGCTGCACTGGGGGAGTGCAGAGCAGGGGTGACCCCAGAAACCTGCAGCAAAGGGATGGACAGGTGGGCTGGGTGGATAGAGGAGGCAGTGAGCCTAAAAGGGGAGTGGGGTCTAATGGTCAGAGCAGGTGGGGGTTGTGTTCTATCCCTAGCTCTGGGAGCTGAGTGGGGTCTAGAGGTGAGAGCGGGGGACTGGGAGCCAGGACTCCTGGGTTCCATAGTGGCAACTGTTTTTTCCTGTGTCTCCCTCCCTAGAGATCCCTGCCCAGCCCCCTAGCAGAATCTGACTGGGGGAGAGGGTTGCCCTGCCACTCCAGACTCGTGATTAGAACCTCCTCCCACGGGCTCTGACATCACGGAATCTCCCTCCCACGTCAGAAAGTAGGAGCCCTTCCCACATGAGGAGGAAGCTAGTGAGTTTCTTGGGAGTCTCTGGCAGAGGTGACAGCACCCACCAGACACCCACTGAGGGCTGCAAGGAGACCCCCCTACACCCCCCCTGCTACGAGGGGCTGCAGGGTGCCCAGCCAGGGTCAGGAGGTGAGATGGGGTCGCAGTGGCAGGAAGGGGGCAGAGCTGGGGTGGTGCCAGGTCGTTGCTGGCTACACAGTGAAAAACCACACTGCTCCATTACGTATTTCCCAAGGTTATGGCTGAATACAGGGTTTGGAATGACTTCAGGGAAATATTTTGTTTCCAAACAGACTCCATATACCAAATGATGGTGCTAATATGCTCCCCCTGAACCCTCCCCCATGACTCCAGGATCCCAGCATCTTCCTAATTTGTAGGGTAGTTCTCCTCCCAGGCTCGTGCGAAGGCGGGAAGCACCACCAGCCCCATTTCCTGCATGGGAGAACTGAGGCCCAGAGAGGCTGAGTGATGTGCCCAAGGACACTCAGAAGTCTGTGGCAGAGCAAAGCATGTTTATGCCTCCCCCGTCCCGGGTCTGGCCTGCTCCTGGGTCACTGGGTGGTGCAGGGGCGGGAGCTTGGGGAAGGGGCAATGTGAGGGCAGAGGAGGGGTGTATTGGGGAGGGGCAGTGCGGGAGTGGGGATTCGGGGAAGGGGCAGCGTGAGGGTGGGGCATTGGAGGATGGGACAGGTTATTTGAGGCAGGGACCTCGGGGGCAGGGGCAGCGTGAGGGCAGGACCTCAGGGGCAGGGGCAGGGCTTTGGTGGCACGGGCGGAGCGCGGGGGGGCTCTGGGATGTGGAGGGTTAATTCAGGTCAGTGGCAGCTTTGTCTGTGGGTGACACTGTTACTGCATGGGGTGTTCAAAGCCGGTCTCGCCCGAGGGAGGAGGAAGGGGGGGTGGCTGGGGAGGGACAGCGGGAGTGAGGGGCGCTGACCAGTAGCCGGGTACAAGGCTCCTCAGACACGCACAGAAACCAGCTCACCCCGGGGTTAAGCCCCAGCAAACAAGGGGCGCTGGGACCATCCCGCGGTGCAGACACAGGTGTAAAGTCACCGGACGGAGACAGACCGCACTCACCTGCCCCGCACAGACCTGCCCCCGCCAGGTTTGGGGGCGGAGCTCGCCGCCCCGGTCCGCGCCCCTCCCCGCCCCGCTCAGCTGCTCTGTGCAGGGGCGAAGCAGCGGCACGCTCCTACGCGGGCAGGTCAATACACTGCACGGGGTGGGGGAGAGGTGTCAGGTTGACCCAGGGACCCGCCCTTCCCTGGGCTCGAGGACGGGCGCCCGGGCAGGCTGGGAGTTGTAGTTCCTGGCTCTTCTCAGAGCGGCAGGGACGGCCTGGTTGCTCAGACAACGCGCCTCCCAGTGCACACTGGGTAGTGTAGTTCTCCTCTCGCAGGCGGCCTCTAGTGGAGGAGGGGCCCTATCTCACTTCGCCGCACCCTCCCCGCCTCCCGATTGGCGGAGAGAGCGCGGGACAGAGACTCGGCGCGAGGGGTAATGCCCGCTTCCTCGCCCCGAGGCCGCCGCCGCCCCGCCCGCCCCGGGCGCTGCGGCCGTTGGGATTCGAATCCCGCCGCGGCCAGGGGCGGCCCCAGCCCCGGGGAGCCGCGCGGGGGTGGGGGTTGGCGGCTCAGTCCCCGCGGGCGGTACCAGTGGGACTCCCGCCCCGGCGCTGCTGGGGCTCGGCCGGGGGCGCGGGCAGCCGGCGGCCGGGCGGGCAGGTCCGAGGAGCGCTGAGGCGGGACGGTGAGTGGCGGCTCGCACGGGCTGGGGCTCAGACCCCAGTGCCAGGCGCCAGGCCCAGCCTGCCGCGCCCTGCCCCGGGAGCCGGGCTGGGGCGGGGGGGCATAGGGCAGAGGCAGCGCGGAGTGAAAGGGCTTCACCCCCCCCGGGGCCTGGGGGGCAGCAGCAGGTGGGGCAGGGGCTGAGCTGCCGGGGAGCAGCCCCACGAGCGGCGGCCTGGGGCCGCGGGGCCGGGCGAGGTCCCGTCCCATGTGCGCAGGGACCGAGGGGCAGAGTCAAGCTGTGCGTTGTCCGGCAGTTCCGGGGCTGCAGCCTCTTCGCGCCCACGGGCACTTTGTGACCCTCAGAGCAGCCCCAGATCTGCCGTGGCCCCTCCCCGAGGCCCTGCCCTGCTCACGCCGGCCCCCTCCCTCCCCCACCCTCACTCACTGTCACCAGGCGGGGGGGGGGGCAGGCTCTGGGCTGGGTTAACATGGGGGCAAATAAAATCAGGACATGTCCCTATGGGGAGGGGGTTTCAGTTGTTGCTAAAGGTGGGGGAAGCCCTCAGTCTCTGTCTGATTGTGTGTGTCTCTCTCTCTCCTCAGGAGATTGGCGTTGAGTTTCCTGGGTGAGACGCTGCTGATTCAGAAAAGGATTAGACATTTATATGGACCATATCATCCAAACTTCGCTGGTATACAAAATGTAGAAGGGATATAAATATAAATATTAATCCATAATTGTTTGATATTGTGTTTCTCAGACTTTCCTCTGAGGCAGCTGGGCCTGTGACTTGCCCTGAAAACTAGATCATTGGTGGGCCTTTATATTATGGGGCTGATCATTTTTATTTTATGGTAGTGTTTAGATGTGCCAACCAAAATTCAGGGTCCCATTACAAAACATAGTAAGAGATTGTCCTGTGCCTCAAATACAATCTAAACAAATAGACAAGATAGGCAAACAGTAGGATAAAGTATTATTAACCTCCATTTATAGATGGGGAACTGAGGCAGAGATGAAGGACCAGTGTTTCAAAGATATTTAGGTGCTTAAGATGCAAACAGATGCTTAAAGGTGCTTTTGAAAATTGCACCAGCAGATTAGGTGCATAACACCCACTGATTTCAATAGGAGTTAGGCGCCAAACCTAACTTAAGCACGACTGGTCTATTTCCCATTCCAATTTTCACCAAAACCAATACGGTTCTGCTCACTGATGCCTAGAATATTCCTGGAATTTTGGAATTGCTTGGATGTGGTGTTCACAAGTTCATGTTACAAGCAGAGAAATGCTATCAAGTAGAGTGAAGAACTCACATTACCCAGTAAACAAGTTTTCAAATGTTTTCTCATACAGATCACTTCTTCAGATAAAGAATATTTCTTCTCCCAACCCGCCCTGCCTCACACCTACAGTACCCCACAGCAACAAGAGAGCTTAGTGACATGAAAAGGTAATTTTAGGACAGGATTAAGGGCATGGGTGCAAACCAAGTGGTTTAAAAGTGGTGGGTGCAGTCAGTCATTACATGATGATGTACACAGTCTGTGACATCACACTCCATTGCCAATGAAACAATAGTGACATCTCGTGCAGAGAAGTGTAAACAAGAAGCAGGCAGCATTATCTTCTGCAGATATAAACAACTTCTTTGTCTGAGTGATTGGCTGAATAAGATATTATATTACGCCCATAACATCACAGGCCATAGGTGGTCAAAACACCTGACTTTATGGTCACCGCTGTGGTGATGGCACTTCCATATCACTGGTACCTGATGGCCATAGATGGTCAGACCTTTGGGATTTTTCCTTATATGCATATTCAGAGCCACAAGTAACAGGTGACCCATTTCAGGCGAGTAATATAGAGATTGTGTGACACACCAGCCAGCCTCTGCCTATAAAAAGGCTGGAGCTGCCAGCAGGGCCAGCTTTAGGCCAATTCAACCAATTCCCCTGAATCGGGCCCCGCCCCTAGAGGGCCCTGTGCCCAAGCCCCAGTACAGTGTACTGGCAAGAGCCGGTGCGCTGTACCGGGGTGGCCCGGCTGTAGGGATATTAAAGAAGGTTTATATTAAACATGGTTTATAAAAGAAATGATTTATTAATTTATTGTTAAATAATACTTTATAATGTAAGGTTTATGTTAGAAGTAAATTTGTGATTCCCAACATTTAGCCTCTAACCTGCAAGCCACCAGCTGTATCTGTGTGAAGCCTGCTCAAAGAGATACTTGGTATAAAACTTGTTAAGCTCAAAGAAATACTTTGTATAAAACTTGTTAAACATTAATTATCTCTAAGTAAGCCAAAACAGTAGCTGTTATAGTGTATAAATAGAGATCCCCACCCTCTGTAAGTTTTCATCTCACTTTATCTTTGCTTGTTAAAAGACAGGAGGGTCACATAAATTGGTAACACCCTAAAGGTAAAAAGACAGTGAACTAGATGTAATTAAGATAGAGAATGTATGTGAATGCATGCCTAGTTTAAACAATGAATGAATGGTTAGGAAGTTACCAGCCTGAAGAATTCAGTGTCGGCTGAAGAAGGTGTCAAGTGGGATCAACCAGATGACCCCACTACCTCAAAGGAAGGAAAAACAAGCATCTGACAGAATGGAGCCAGCCACCTGCTGATTGATTTAGCAACAGCAAAATGAAGCAACTCTCATGGACTGACATAGGAATAAATTCCTATCAAACTGGACTCTAAAGACTGAGGACTTTGAGGGCTTGGCTACACTTACAAATTTGCAGCGCTGCAGCAGGGTGTGAAAACACACCCTCCAGCGCTGCAAATTGGGCGCTGCAAAGCGCCAGTGTGGTCAAAGCCCCAGCGCTGGGAGCGCGGCTCCCAGCGCTGTCCGTTATTCCCCACAGGGAGGTGGAGTATGGACAGCGCAGGGAGAGCTTTCTCCCAGCGCTGGTGCTTTGACTACACTTAGCGCTTCAAAGCGCTGCCGCGGCAGCACTACCACAGCAGCGCTTTGAAGCGCTAAGTGTAGCCACAGCCTGAGTCTATGGTTCTGCTGCCAGCCTCCAGGAGCATCAAATGCATCTGACACAGACTTGGCTCCATCCTCATGACCAAGATACCTGGCCAGTAACTTGGCATGAGCAATGTCTAGGCTGGTAACTATAACATCTGTACAGAACCTGAATGAATGATTGTGTGAATGAATATATATGTGTGTGTGTGTGTGTGTGTGTGTATAAGGAATAAGTAGTGATAGAAATAAGTAGTAAAACAACGTTGTTTACTGTTGTCTTTTGTTTTGTTATGGTATTTACAATAAATGTGGCATCTTTGCCTTATCCCTCTTAATTAGATCCTGTTGGTTTTTATTATATTGGTATAACACGGCTTCCCCCGGGCGGGGGGTATTTAAAGGGCCTGGGGAGCTCTGGGGAAGTGGTGCAGCTTTGGCGGCTATTTAAAGGGCTGGGGCGGTAGAAGCAGGGGAGCCCTGGGCCCTTTAAATAGCCCCTGAGCCCGGGCTGCTGCTGCTACCCTGGTGGGGGAGGGAGGAAGAGGGGGCAACCACCGTACAGGGTGGGCTGCACCCCCTGTCCGCAGCCAGCCCCTGTCCGCAGCCAGCCCCTGCCTGCACCAGCCCTGCCTGACCGGCCCGTCTCCAGCCAGCCCCGCATTCCCTGCCCTGCCTCCAGCCCCGGTCTCCAGCCAGCCCCGCACTCCCTGCCCTCAGCCAGCCTGTCTCCTGCCCACCCCTGCCGCACACCCTGTCCTGCCCGCACCAGCCCTGCACCCGTTGCCCTGCCTGCAGCCAGACCCTACCTCCAGTCAGCCCCTGCCCTGCCTCCAGCCAGCCCCATGTCCACTGATGCCCTGCAGTTCCCAGGGCAGTAACCCTGCACACCTGCTTCAGTGAGGGGAGCAGGGAGCAGCTGGGACCCACACATGTGGGTGACCAGACGGCAAGTGTAAAATCAGGACAGGGCGTGGGGCGTAATAGGAGCCTATATAAGAAAAAGCCCCAAATATCGGGACTGTCCCTATAAAATGGGGACATCTGGTCACCTTAGCTGGAACATTTTTACAGTTCTTGGTAATAGCAACACAATAGTTACAAAAATTACCATTAGCGATAACAACAAATTCATTGCAAGGGTCCACCTACAATCATTTTTGTCATCATGCCACACCTTTGTCTCAATACCATTGGGGTTTGCGCCTTTAGGGTTAACCTGCATAGGCGGCAGGTTATATACACCTGCAGTGCCCGGGCTCCAGGAATATTCAGGGGCCGGGTGCTCTGCTCCAGCAATATTTGGAGCTGGGTCTCTCCCCCGGCCCTGCCTGGATCGGGCCCCGGCCCTTACCCTGAGCCTCTCCAAAGCCCCAAACCCTCCGCCCCAGCCAGATTTCCAAACAGTCACTAAATTGGTATGTAACTAGCTCACAAAACTAGGGGGGGGGTTGGGAAAATTCAGGGGGGTGTATGGAAATCACTGACGGAACCACTGGATTCCCTGACATCTCCAGTTCGCTACCAGGCAGTTCTTGCCATTGGACATCTGAGGTAGGCTATTTTCTGCCATATTTCCTGGCACTGTGATGCCTTCTTATTTGTTAATTCATGAAAGTCAGGTTGGGAGCAGTCTAATGCCTGCAGGGTTTGGCTCACCAGGCCGCCTGGGGAGCAAATGGGGCAATTTGCCCCAGGTCCCGGGCCTGCAGGCCCCCACGAGAGTTTTCAGGGCCCCTGGGTGGGGTCCTTCACCCAGGGGCCCTGGAAAACTCTCACGGGGTCCAGTCTTCGGCAGCACCGGCGGCGGGGGAACTTTCGCCCGGGACCCACCGCCGAAGTGCTGGGCCTTCGCGGCAATTCCTCGTGCCGAAGACCCCAGGCCCCTGAATCCTCTGGGTGGCCCTGTGGCTCACATGCTGCTCACCAGCAGGACTTCAGTTCTTAAGGATTTGAATGTGTCCATTTGGGGTTTGTGCTCGAAAGACACAAGATTGGAGGTTGTGGAGCATGCAGTACAATGGAGCAGAGTTCAGATGGGGAGGGAGGTGTCTGGCTAGCTGGCAGGGGAGAAAGCTTGTGGGTTTCTAAAAGGAGATTTGAAGTTTTAGCTTTACTTCTAGAGGAGCCAATACTTAATAGAGGTGCAAAGTGAAGGGTTGTTTGCACTTGGGGTTCTAGATTGGGACAATCTCTAGTCATTGGACCCATTTCTTTTACTTGGAGGTGGTACTGAGTCTAATACATGACTTTTCTCTCTATCTTTCTTCTGCCAGCAAGCTCAAACCATCTCTGACCGTGGAGGAAAACTGTGAGCTCCTTGGTCAGTGCTTCAAAAGTTTATTTCCCTTCCTCCCTTGGAGAAGATGAAAGAGGAAGACGGACAGCAAAGGATGCTCTGCATATACAAGTATGTGACAACAGTTCTCCTCCGGCACCATCCACTGTATTTCTGCCCAGCAGGCACTGGGTGATGGCAGTCACACATGGCCTCTCTGGCAAGGTTATGGTTAGCTTTCCCCAGCCCACACACACAAATGATCTGTGCTGAGCCTCACTCCTTCTTTTCTGGTTTCAGTCACTCTACATGAGGTCCTTGGAAGCCCTTGGCAAGCTAGTGGTTGTTATATCCTTGGGGGCAGCCGGTTTAGGAAGCAATCACTTGAGGCCAGAGAGCAGACAGCTTACAAAACTGCCATTTTATTTACAGATACAGAGAGCTCACTCAGCCGGCTGAAACCGGCTGAGCTATCCCCTATTATTCTAACTCAGTTGCCATAGTAACAAAACCATGACAACCAAAAACACAACAGTAGAGACTTTGCTGGAGGAAGAACCAGCCGAGACTGGTTCCAGGAAATGTCTGATGTGAGGAGACCATTGAACCGTGGTGGAGATTGTTTCTTGTGTTACAGCAGGGAAGAGTCAGAGATTTAGGGGGTCAAGCTTCAGTTGTGGAGGAATTTTCAACAATGGAGTGAATTTTAGGGAGAAAGCACCCAATTCTTCCTGGGATAAGCGGGCATGTGCCCCACTGAAATCCACGGAAGCTATGCCATTTTATGCCAGGGCTGGATTGGGACCAAGTTCTTACAATGTCGTTGACACTACTTGGAGCGGCAAGAAAATCACCACTGCAGTAGCCAAATCGAAGAGAACCAGTTGAAACTAATCACTTCTTCTAAGAGAAATTCATGAATATTGAGTTAAGCCCTGTGTATGGAAACTCATTCAGAGGAAACTTCCTGTTCCTCAGACATGAACAGAATATTGTGAAGGGCTGAGGGTGGGAGTTTGATGCACGTTCAGTATAAAAATGAAGTTATAAAAGGAGCTGGGCTGGGGACTTCTCTGCTCTTATTCAAATTAATAAAAGAAATGCTCCTCTCTGTCATTTTGCCAATCAATGTGGGAGAAGTTGCCCAGGAAATAGACCACAGCAGCAGACATCAAACAGCATGCAATGTGCTAGACAGCTCCCATCAGACAGTCTACAGCAGACATCACATACACGGGCCCAGATTCATCTCTCATGTAACTCCTTTGGCTTCAATCACCAGAGGTGAATCTGGCCCCTGGGACTTGTATATCTAAGGGGCTCTTCCATTAGACATGTAATTCCTTTGCTACATGGAGGTCAGATGCTTTGGAGAGGATTTTAGTGACAATTAAACCTGTTTAAGAGGAACTTTTGGGAGGGATTTTCTGGTACTAACTCTGTCCATTCCCTGCTCTACCAACAGCTCCTCAGGACATGGTTCAGTTCGGGGAAGGAGTGGGAGAGAGAACAGGCCTTGCAGGCCAGCACCCAGCTGCAGACTGCCT
Source organism: Mauremys reevesii (assembly GCF_016161935.1). NCBI lineage: Eukaryota > Metazoa > Chordata > Testudines > Geoemydidae > Mauremys > Mauremys reevesii. The sequence goes on from NC_052639.1 coordinate 34,732,789, forward strand.
ATCAAGAGGTAGTTCATAGCACAGTGAGTATAGCCTTACTCTTCCTTGAGCTGACTTCCTGCGTACATCAGATCCGATACTCAACGCAAATGCATGAAAAACTCTTCCAGGACAGCAGCTGGGATCTCAAGGTGACTAACATCCCTCTGCTTCCGTGAGTGAGAGGTTTACACAACAATGCTGTGACCACACTGCGGGCAGACTGCAAGAAGTAGAGGAGACAACCACCAAACTGATGGCTTATTCTATCATTAGATTCACCAAGTCGACAACAAAAGAGCTTCCACCGTAGTTAACAAGATGCCAAACATGGTCCCCTTTTGGCATTCCAGACCTTGGCTCCCATCTAAACATCTCTGTCTTGGAAGAGGGGAGGGATAGCTCAGTGGTTTGAGCAGTGGCCTGCTAAACCCCAGGTTGTGAGTTCAGTATTTGAGGGGCCATTTAGGGAACTGGGGTAAAAATCTGTCTGGGGATTGGTCCTGCTTTGAGCCAGGGTTGGACTAGATACCTCCTGAGGTCCTTTCTAACCCTGATATTCTATGTCTAATATAGTGAGGGTTACTGGAAACCTGATTCACCATATGTGGGGTTCACTGATCATAAAGGCCCAGATGCTTATCCCCAGGTCAATGTGAATCTCAGGTCTTCCCCAAATATCACGCTGTCAGCCAATCCTTAACTAAATCTAAGATTTATTGTTAAAAGAAAGAAGAGTTACAAATGGTTAAAAGATCAATATCCAGACAAGTGACTTTCCATGTTCATAGTTCAGGATCACAACAGTGATGGAATAAACTGCTGGTTTGTAAAAGTCTCTCTGGAATCATCCCAACAGATCAGAATCCAAAGGCAGCTTAGATGTAAAGTCTGTTAGTTTTTCCAGGCATTTTCCAGGTTCTTCCAAATGATTATTTGGAAGATCTCTGTCCTATGGCTTACACTGTCCCTGTTCAACATTTAAGCAGTCTAGAGATGATAGGATCAGGCCCGAGCCTTCTCTTTTATAGCTATTCTACCAGGCTGACAAGCCTACCTCACAGAAATTGTCACAGAAGGCCCTTCCCCCAATGCGGATGGCCTGTTGTACTTTGCTTTGAAGATAATCTTCTATTTCCTGTGCATACCCAGTAAACTAGTTACATTCATTCACATAAGGTAATTAGCCGTTCTTCCATTATAACACAGATAGTTAAGCTGAAGATAATGTAGAAATGATTGGTTTCCTGAAGTGTCTTACATCTTTGATTTTAAGGCTAACTGAACACCTTGCACACATAATTAAGGCAATTAAGCCACGAAAGGGAATTAGCATCTACAAGCTAATTTAGTTACATTGTGAAACTTCTAACCCGGTATAGATAACCACAGACAAATACACTTAGCATCTATTGTTCATTTTGAATGAGTTGATGATTGCTAGTCTAATACATCTCTTTGAAATTCACATGCACGTGAACTGTCTTGACACAGTAGAAGTGCCTCTTGTTAAATTATTATGGGTCATACACAGGTTGACTGGTCTGCCAGTGTCACAAATGCATTCTTGGTTCTTATGCTCCCAGGATGCTAAAGCTGAATTTCTATGTAATCAGCTAAGAACATAAACCATAAGAGTGGCTATCCTGGATCCCCAGAAGAATGGTTCATCTACCCAGTATCCTGTCTTCTGACAGTGGTGGGTGCCAGATGCATCAGAGGAATGAACAGAACAAGGCAATTGTCAAGTGAACCATCCCCTGCTGGACAGTCCCAGCCCCGGCATCTGGCAGTCAGAGGTTTAGAGACATCCAGATCATAGGGTTGCATCCTGACCATGTTAGCTAGTAGCCAGAGATGGACCTATCCTCCGTGAACTCATCTCATTCTTTTTTGAACCCAGTTATACTTTTGGCCTTCACAATCTCTCCGTGGCAATGAGTACCACAGGTTGACTGCATTGTGTGAAGAAATGCTTCCTTGTTTTTGTTTTAAACCTGCTGCCTATTAATTTCATTGGGTGACCCCTTGTTCCTGTGATATGTGAAGGGCTAAATAACACTTCCTTATTGACTTTCTCTACACCAATCAAGATTTGATAGATCTCTATCATAGTCCCTCTTAGTCGTCTCTTTTCCTAGCTGAAAAGTCCCTGTCTTTTAATCTCTCCTTATATGAGAAGTTGTCCCATATGCCTAATAATTTTTGTTACTCTTCTCTGTATTTCTTCCAGTTCTAACATATCTTTTTTGAGGTGAGATGAGCAAAACTGCATGCAGTATTCAAGGTGTGGAGGTACTGTAGATTTCTATAGTGGCATAATGATATTTACTGCCCAAGGCCGGCTCTACAGTTTTTGCCGCCCCAAGCAGCCAGCTGAAATAAAATAACTACTTGGTGTGAATTCATTTCCTGAGCTCTAGTGAAGTGACATTAATGTATTCTCCAAGTTCATCTTTAAAAATCTGGCTTGCTAATGCTCAGGAAAATTTGGAGTCTGAAAAATAAATACTAGTCCAAGGTACTGATCAGAAATGGTTAGATCATTTGCATTTATTAATTTGTTGCTGCTGGATGGATTCAGGTTGCTAAGGGTTACATTTTCACATTGCATCAGCTGAGAGCAGGGGCGGCTCTAGAAAGTAGGCTGCCCCAAGCAGCGCGGAGCGCTGCGCCGCCCTTCCCCGGTCCCGTGGCGGGTCCCCTCTTCCCGCGGCTCCGGTTGAGCTCCTGCCGGCATGCCTGCGGCAGGTCCACCTGAGCCCGGGACGAGCGGACCTGCCGCAGTCATGCCTGCGGGAGCTCAACCGGAGCCGCGGGAAGACGGGACCCGCCGCAGTCATGCCTGCGGCAGGTCCGCTCGTCCCGGGCTCCGGTGGACCTGCCGCAGGCATGCCGGCGGGAGCTCAACCGGAGCCAAATGCCGCCCCCCCGGGAAACGGCTGCCCCAAGCGCCTGCTTGGCGCCCTGGTGTCTAGAGCCGCCCCTGGCTGAGAGAGTTGGTGCCATTTGGTATATTTTGAGAAGGTGCCCTTTATCCAAAAGGTAACAGCAGATTTCCTCGTTGTTTTTTAACTTTATGCAGAACCTGGTGACTTTTCATTTAGGCTTATGATGGAACTAATAGAGCATCAAGCTTATCTTAGCAGTGTATTTGCTTTGATGGACCTTGTAGTTTGCACTAATGCATTTTATGCCAATGTTGGCAGTTGAACACAGTGACAGCAAAGGTTAGAGTTTTTGTTATAGCACTTGATGTTAGCTCTAGGAGCAGCCCAATCCTGGCACTAAAAGATTAAGAGATGATAGTACAATAACTTGTGAATTTTAAATGAGATCAAAACCAGTTGCTGTCACCATTTCTTCCCGGTGTGTTCTTGCATGGAGGTCTATCCAGTGTGGAAACCTCCCCTGGACATTCCCTTCATGTTGTTTTCATTTGTGCTGTGGTAACAGTGAATGAGAAGAAGCAGACATGGAAGAGTGGCACTGGTCAGAGGTCTAACCAAGCCGCACACCTACTTTCTCATTTATTGTTCTGGTTGGATCACTACCCATGCTGGGTTTGAACATACAGTCCATATGTTCAAAGCCTCCTACGTGGATCTGTGCATTATTGTGTGAAAAGTTTTTCTCAGTCTTTTGACTTTATCCAACCAGAATCTCATATTCAGCTCGAATTGTTTGCTGAATGTTGAGTCTCTAAAGTGCAGTTCCAGTCAGGAAAGTGACTCTGTAAAAATAGAGAATGTCAGCGTCTTTTACTGATTCTATTTCTCTTTCAGTGGCTTCTATGTCACACTTGCTCAAAACCATTTTTAACTTTCAGCACTGTAAGTTCATCTAGGGATCTCAGAATCAAGCCCAAGTGTGTTCTCCTTCATGTATCCTCACCAGGCAATTTTGTCAGTGAGGCATGAAGCAGACTAGAATATAGCTCACTGTCGCACAGCTGTGTTGGCTCTACAGTAAAAATGTCAGTACATGAAGCAAATGATGACTCTGAAGACCCAAGGAGAGTACCGGTGGGCCATTTTACAGAGCCATTTTTCTGAGCACAGTCCTGTTGCAAGCCTTAACTATGAACATTTGTTAGTCTTTGTAGCAATGTGCAGTGCTGCAGACATAGCAGAGTGAACACAGGGATAGTTACAATGACCAAGAAAGCTCTTAGGAAAGATTGGATTTGCAGGGCAGTGTACAGACCTTTCCTCTCTTCCCTTGTGCTCAGTTAGATTTACTAGATTAATTTGCAAATAATCCAGTTAACTTTGTTTAAAAATGTGAACTGCATCTTGAACGACAGTCAAATTACATTGCATACATTGAGAGATTCAGTCTCAAGACATCCCTAGGTTTACCACGCTGTGAGCAGCATTGCATTGAGACCTTTGAAAAGGAATTAAGAAATCAATCTCTTTCTCCACATCAGTATGATCCCGAGCTTTCGTCACGGCAGTTTGGGGTTGAGCTCTCCTGACTGACCAATGAGGAGCGAGCGGTGCCACTGGTGGTGGAGAAGCTCATAAACTACATTGAAATGCATGGATTGTCCACCGAGAGCATTTACAGGAAGGCAGGCTCAACCAATAAGATAAAGGAGCTCCGACAGGGTCTTGATACAGGTAAGATGAAAAAGAGAGAGTCTCAGAGGGGGAGCAAAAGGGACAGCCGAGAACCTCTGTGAACAGGGAATTCATGTCATCTAAAGGGGGCCAGAGCAAAGGAACCGTTTTCCCTTCCCCCACCGTAGACTCTGGCTTTTGGTACCATGAAACTACAGACATTTCTCTAATACCAGCCTTCACCAAAAGTCTGCACTGTGTTAGAGCCCTCCTGTCTTGTGGAACTGTTTAATTCTTCCTTGTTTTATTCCTCCTCTTGTGCACAAGTGTGCAAAAAAGAAATTGGGAGAAAAAGCTACATTAGCCAGGCTTCATATTTATCAACATCACCTAGACTTCCAAAGTGCTTTACAAACTCTCTCTAAAGACTTTCACCCCTGGAAAACTGGCTCCTTTCACGACAAGAATTTTAACATGGTCATATTAAAAAAGTAGGTGCCAAGGTTGTGCACTGTGTGATCTGAGGTTGCTACAGTATTGATACCTGTTTTTCTATGCAGTGTTGTTGTAGCTCTGCTCACTGTAGAAGAGCCTGAGACATAAGCCCTTGTATCAGAGGCCTGAGGGCTGGGCTAAAGTAGCGGTCAAAACTTTGCTGATATAAAACAAAATCCGGCTGTGAGCTAGAGGCAGGCCCTTCTCACAGAATCTGGCAAGAACAGGGCTGATATTGCAGAAACACACGTTGCTGAGTGCTAAGCACAAAACACACACACACAGACACATTCCAGAAGGGTGGTACCAGAACACCCCATACCAAGAATGGTACAAACACATTCCCCAAAGACAACAGGAACCTATTGACCCTGCCTAAAGATATGGTCAGGATGACAATATGATGGATAGAAATGTACAAGGTGGTGGGTTGTGATATCAGAGGATGTCAACTATCAGAGGAGCAATATGTAACTTGTTTGTATCTCTGTATAAAAATGTATCTTGGGGCAGTGTCTTTATCTAGCCTAGGGAGGAACGGAAAGTCCGCCATTTGCTGAGCTGGTCCATTGTTATGGGTATACATGTATTAGTGCAGGATACTAGTACTGTGCTTCATCAAAATAAGCCTGGCTGGGTGCCTTCATGCCTTAATGGATCTTGTGGTCATTGGGCGGTTCGCTCGAGGTGTGCCATGTCAGTTGTCTGTGCCAGGCTGGGGTGGCACACAGAGGGAACACACACAGGCAGCCGAACATCTGACCACACCCATGATAGTGGAGAGACGGTGAGTGAGGTAATAGCTTCTGTAGGACTGACGTCTGTTGGCAAGAGACAAGCTTTCGAGCTACACAGAGCTCTTCCTCAGGACCTCTCTCACCCACAGAAGTTGGTCCAACAGCAGTGGTTAGGTCATCGCCAGTGCTAGGACTGACAGGAAAACACTGGCTTGTTTACTGGATCAAAACTGATCATTTGCTTTTCTTTGGTTTCTTTTCCACTCCCTCCACTCACTTGCCTCGGTGAACAGATATTGACAATGTGAATCTAGATGACTACAATATTCATGTCATTGCCAGTGTGTTCAAACGGTGGCTGAGAGATTTGCCCAATCCCCTCATGACCTTCGAACTCTACGAGGAATTTCTGCGAGCTATGGGTAAGGAAGGTCCATACAAATCCTATACAATCACACACAAAACCCAAGACAGGGAAGGTACAATTAGCTGCAGGTACCAAACCCAGTTTCTGCTTGCCCAGAACAAGCAGTCTTTTTACTTTAGTTTTATCATCACCATTGTCATGACAAGCAGCAAGCAAGTAGATTGTGTGCTTGTACGATTGTACAAGCGCCAATTGTATGGAGTGTTTGAATCCAAAAGTCATTTTGGTGATCTGTCATCTTTTATGACGTAACTGGCAAGACAGTGCTGGAGCCTCTCCCATCTGCCTCCCTCTTAGAGCCTTTTCCCACTGCCGGGTCTTTCCTGCAACAGGGAAAGACGCCATCGGGGTGATGACACTGCTAAAAATAGGCAGTGTAGGTGGGAGCCACGTAGGTGATGCTTAATTTGTGCCAAGGCTTGCCAGGGCTGAGCTCCGGCACATCTGCTCCAGCAGCTCTCTGCTGTTGAAGTCTTTCCTTGCAGCCTCCTTCTGCCAGAGCCTTTCACTGACGTGTAGGTAGGCACTGCAATGTGGACACAGCCTGCTTTTCACTGTGCCATGTAGCCACAGACAGCACTGTGACACAAACTAATCCCTTACACTGTTATAGTAGTCAAAGCCTTTGCCGTTCAGAGCCCTGGTACCACTGGGCTTGCTGTGTGAAAGTTTAAAAAAAAAAAAAGCTTGAGCCCGGCACCTCTTTCGTTACAAATTAAGCAGTGTGTGTAGGGTATATCCCCACAGCCTTCATGCATGTCTTTACTCACCTAAGCAGTGCCTCGCCATCTACATTGCTATTTCTGCCCGTGCTAGAGTGGTATGTAGCATATGATTTTGATGGTGAGCAGAGCAGAGTGTGCAGCATAGACGTGCCCCAGGAGACATAGTTATTATTCAGCTCCCAACTCTTTTGGAATCTGTTTAAAAGAAATCAGTGTCTTATGCTCATGTTTTTGCATAGGATACTGCCCGAGGACCTGCAAAGGGGCCTGCTTGTATAGGCAGGGAGAGGAGGAGTTGTCATCCCTGTCTCTGTGCACTAGCCTCCTGCACAGCTCCCTGTACTGGGCCATTCACACCACCTTCACAAGTAAAGATGGCAGAAGACAGCATGGGAAGTTGCCTGTAATATGTGTAACTGTGTGTGCTCTCTCCAGGCCTGCAGGAGAGGAAGGAGACCATCCGAGGCGTGTACTCTGTCATTGATCAGCTCTCTCGCACCCACCTCAGTACCCTGGAACGCCTCATCTTTCACCTTGTGAGGTAATGGCAGACCACAGCGTGGGATCGTCATACTGCAGCCACTCTTTCTCTTCTCCTTCCTCACTAGGGGCCTGATTCTGATACACTTACTCCCCATGAGTACCACCGTACTCCATGAGTAGTTCCACTGGAACAAGGTACTGTTCTCCGTGAGTAAGAGTACCTGAACACGGGCCTATGTGATCCAAGTACTTTTGTCAGGAAAAAGGGGAGTGAAACTTTGCAAGGGAGTGCTTTAAATTCTGAAATGGCTTTAACGCTCTGGACCCAAGGGCTCTTTTTCCAGACAATGCTCTCATTGACAGCTAATGCCAATAATGTTCTTCTTTCGTAATAGCAACAAATGTTTCAGACTTGCTGAGAAGACAACCACTGTAGGTCTCAGCCCATTACAAACACATGGTTCCATGCCATAGACAGGGGTGAGCTGCAGCCGGTTCGCACCGGATCGCGCGAACCGGTTGTTAAATTTAGAAGCCCTTTTAGAACCGGTCGTTCCCAGTGGGACAAACTGGTTCTAAAAGGGCATTTAAATTTAACAAGTGCTCCCTGCTGCCCGGCCCGGCTCACCTCAGCTCTGCCTCCACCTCCTGCCATGAATGTTCCTTCTTGCTTCTCCTCCCACCCTGCTTCCCGTGAATCAGCTGTTAGCGCGGGAAGCCTGGGAGGGCTGAGAAGCAAGCAGGCTTCCCCGGTCCAGGAAGACGACGCTGAGGTAGGAAACCAGGAGGGGCCGTGTGCCCCCGCCGGTCTCCAGCCCCGTCCCTGACCACGGCCCCCTGTCCCGGGTCCCCGCCCGGCCCCGACCCTCCACGGCCAGCAGGTCCCGGCCGCGGCACCCCCTCCGGCCCGCGTTCCTCCCGGCTGCCTGGCTCAGGCTCGGGCTCGAGCACCCTGCCCGGCCCCACGTTCCTCCCGGCCGCCCGGCTCGGGCTCCGGCTCCGGCTCCAGCCGCGGCACCCTGGCCGGCCCCACGTTCCTCCCCGGCCGCCCGGCTCGGGCTCGGGCACCCTGCCCGGCCCCGCGTTCCTCCCCGGCCGCCCGGCTCGGGCTCGGGCACCCTGCCCGGCCCAGCGTTCCTCCCGGCCGCCGGCTCGGGCTCGGGCTCGGGCTCGGGCTCCGCTGCTGCGCCTGGCCTCCCGCGTCCCTCCCGGGTCGGGGCTGGGGAGTTCGGGGTGGGGAGTGGATAGGGTTTGGGAGGTGTTAGAGGGTAGGGAACAGGGAGGGGTGGACGGGGCAGGGGTCCCTGGGTCGGGAGGCATGATTCCTCCTGGGGTGAGGAGGGAACCGGTTGTTATGATTTTGCCAGCTCATCACTAGCCATAGACCTAACCCACTGAGGAGTGCAGTAAGATTGCAGTGGATCACAGTACTGCCATGTATTGCACCCTTTAGTTTGAACATTGAGGGTCTAGGGATCATGTGTGATGCTTTTGCATGAGCTTAGACAATATCTAGTTCAGGCTATAGTCACTGTGTTACAATCTGCGAAGTTTCCTGCCATCTACATGCATTTAGACACATCTGTGCTCTGTTTCTAAGGCATAGCTTAATGATGGCTAAGTGAGTTGATTGCTACTGTAATAAATATGCACTGTATCTATTCCTTTTTGGAAAATAGGTTAAGAAGGTCAAAACAAAAGGTTTCCTAAAGAGTGTCATGGCATGTTGCGTGGTTCACTCAGTATCCATTGTCTTACCTTTTTGCCCTTGTCTGGTATAATATTTACATCCTGTTGGTCTAGTTCTTTACCAGATACAACAAATTGAAGCTCTTCACTTCAAAGCTATATAATATTGTGGAAAATCTTCCCTGGCAATGACCTCCAGATCTCATGTGCATGTACAGCCCTCCTCTCCCTGCCCTGCTCTGAATTTGTATTTTGTCCTCTTTCTGTTTCTCTACAGGGTATTTCCTGCCAGTGTTATGTGAATTGGAGCTACCTTTAACCCTTGCTGCTTTGTTGTTTATTGTTTAGGATTGCCCTGCAGGAAGAGACCAATCGAATGTCAGCTAATGCCCTGGCCATTGTGTTTGCTCCCTGTATTCTCCGCTGTCCTGACACAACTGACCCACTGCAGAGCGTTCAGGACATCAGTAAAACAACCACGTAAGAATATAGCATTACAACTTCCAGGGTAAATCCTGTAATGAGGTCATGTCAGGACAGTCAAATGATCACTGAGTAATGCACTTTAATGTGCTGTAGAATGACAGCTACAAACACATCACTGGTTTGCAAATGAATTGCCTTAATGAAATACTGTCTATTCTATCAGTAACTAGCAGCTGCTAAAGTTAAACCTTTTAAAAACTGCAGGATTGGATAACCTGCACCCAGGAGTTTTTAAAGAACGGGACAGTGAGCTCTCTCCGCCATTGATGTTGATATTTAACAAATCCTGGAGTAATGGGGAAGTTCCAGAGGACTGTACAAAAAGCTAATGTGCCAGTATCTAAAAAGGATTAACAGGATGATCTGGGTAACTACAGGCCAGTTAGCTCAATATCAGTCTCAGGCAAAATCATGGGAAAGCTGACGTGGAAGGTAATCAGTAAAGAATTGAAGGATGGCAGTGTAATTAGTGCCAGTCAACACAGTTTTTTATGGAAAATAGGTCTTGTCAAAATTGATTGGATGCCAGGTTTGGTTGGCAGAGGTAACCACGTTGACATCGTTGACTTAGATTCCAGTTGGGTCATCCTGATTAAAAATTAACACTATACAGATTCAGTGCAGCAAATATTAAATGGATTGAAAATTGGCTAATTGATATCTCCAAAGTAATTGTAAATAGGGAATCATCATCCAGTGGGTGGGAAAGGTTTGTAATGGAGCCCCTCGGGATGTTTTGACTTCAACTGGAATTTTAAGAATAAACATGTTAGATTGTGAGAAGCTCAGATAATAGGGCACTGGGGTTAGATAAGTACCTAGGATGGATAGTGGATGCAGGAATCATTTGATGAAATTCTATGCAGGAGACCAGACTACATGAACCTGCCTGGCCTTCAAATCTCTCCTAGAAGCAATTCTTCTGCCTACAGATGTGAAAATTACTTTGAATCACTCTTCTAAAGGTTCCTTGTAAGAAGAAGTCTCTTTGTAACTTGACTTATATACGCCGCCTTGTATCATTACTGCTCTAAAAGGATTTCTTCCAGAAAACAATACTGATGGTATTAAACAAAATATCTGCCCCAGACACCTAATCACTGTCATTGCCCTGCGACTGCCTGTCCAGCTTGGATGCAAACAAGCACAAGTGTGTGTGTCTACAAATAGATATAGCTAGATAGCGCAGCATATCCGAAATGGCCATTCTTTCAGCCTTTCATTTGAACATGCTGTGCTTTCCTAACCTTGGTGGGTATTTGCCTTTCCAGGGGAAGGACCTGTTTCCCTGATGGAGCCCTTGGGGAGCCCTCCCTTTAGTCCTCTAGTTTAGCTCCCCTGCTCACTACCATTTTGGGCATTTCAACCACACTGTTCGTTTCCAGCCCACGAAGCAAGAGAATTGGCGCAGCACTTAGGCGACATGGCCAGCTCAAACACAGCCAGAGTTTTATCCTCCCGTTTTACCACTTTCTTTTTTCCTTTTTGCAGCTGTGTGGAGTTGATTGTCGTAGAGCAGATGAATAAATACAGGGCTCGTCTCACGGACATCAACAGCCTGGAGTTTGCTGAGAACAAAGCAAAAAGCAGGCTGTCTTTGATCCGCAGATCAGTGGTAAGATTCGGGTGGAGGGTGGGAGGGGGCTGAGCTGGTAGTATGTTCTGTTCCTGTGTCAGGAAAAAATGGAGCAGACCTTTCCTTTGTTTTAGGAGGACAAGTTTCTCCAGCCATGTCATTGATCGTAACTTCCTTTTATACATAAAATTCAAAGGAGAACCTCGTGTCCATGCAGCTATTGTGTATTTGCATAGTTTATTCAGTGTGTCTGTTGTAACTGAGAAGAATGTGCATGGTACTAAATTGAAAATCAGAGAATAATTTGGTACTGATAAGCCAGCCCCGTCCTTTCCTCTCCTTTTCACTCAGACTAATCTCCCCTAATCTTCTCCTGCCTATTACAGTCTCCCTAGCCTCTTACACCTCCCAAAGCATCATATCCAGGGCCAACAGAGAGACTGAACCTCAGTCCTGCACTTGGCTCCTTGCGTTTCCTGAGCCACACATTTATACCAAAAAAAAAGCCCAAAGGAGATGGGAATGGTGTCTGTCAAGAGTTCTAAAGGAGAGTGCCACAGAAACGTGGTCTCTGGATTTCACAGGCTCATTTGTACATTTTGGGGATATATTTCGCAAATTTGGACTAATTTATCCTGTGTTAATCAACTCTTTGCTGGCTCTGTTTATGACCTCCTCACTCCTGCACTCACGTCCCCTAATCCCACAGTGGCCTGCTGTCTGGTACTGCCCACTGTGTTAAAACCCTTCACTTGTTTCCCTCCTACATAACTTCAGGGGGAATCTGGGGTGAAGCTGCCCTTAACCAAGCCCTTGCTTTGACTCTCTGTGTGCAAGTCACTTCATTAGTACTGCCTTCAGCAGCGAGGACTGAACTGAGTCACTTTCTTTTCCTCCATTGCCTTTCTGGGAATTTGGAATACCAGCTCATTTAGCTTTCACACACCCAACTGGGTAGATGAATGAGAGGCAGAGTCTGGGAATTGAAGCGACCTGTGTCCCCCTTTGCTGTAAGCTGAATAAGCAACAGGCTGTCATCTGCTGTGTTCTGCTCATAGAATGAGAAAGAATGGCTGATTTATCACAGGACAGTCAACCCAGGTCTGTGCTGCTGAAAGGAAGAGCAGGCTCTCCATTTATAAAGATCCAGTATCCTCCCACCACCTCCAACACTGCCAGAGCCCGGAGCCGGAGCCGGAGCCGGGCAGCCAAGGCCGCCACTGCGCCCGGACCCCAGCATCTGGGTAAGTATCGGTCGCGATTCCTGCCCCCGTGCCCGGAGCCGAGCCGGGCGGCCGGGGAGGAATGCAGGGCCGGGCAGGGTGCCCGAGCCCGAGCCGGGCGGCCGGGGAGGAACGCGGGGCCGGGCAGGGTGTTACCAAGGACCAGCGTTAGGGGAAACGGAGCCCTGGGCAAAACTTGTACTTTGGCAAAGTTCTTGGTTTAGGCTTGTAGCAGTGATGGAATAAATTGCAGGTTCAAATCAAGTCTCTGGAGTACATCCACAACTAGGATGGGCCATTCAGTCCTTTGTACAGAGCTTCAGTTTGTAGCCAAGTCCCTCCAGAGGTAGGAAGCAGGACTGAAGACAAGATGGAGATGAGGCATCAGTCTTTTATAGTCTCTTGCCATGTGATCTTTGCTTTCTTTGTCCCAAGGACACTCTATCCAGCACGCGACATAGAAAAACCTTAGAGTTCTGTCCATAGGCAGGTCCCTGCACACCTTGCTGAGCCACAAGGCATATCTGCCTTCTCTCAATGGCTCAATTGTATAGCTGATGGTCCTTAATGGGCCATCAAGCAGGCTAGGCAGAGCTGACACCAATTTGTCTGGCTGGGGTGTTCCCCAGAAGCATAGCACAAGTTTGAAATACAGGCAGCATAGAGCCAATATTTATAATGTCAACTACAAAATGATACATATCTAGAGATAGCAAAATTATAATCAGCCAATCATCACCTCTCCATAGACCCTTTATGTGACCACCTTTATGCAATATTGGCTGCAAATATAGAACAGTGGTCATCGGTGATCTATACAGTTACAGATTATGTCAAGAACGTCACAGGAGGTGACATGGTATCAGTGAGACAGATACTGGAATACTGCCTCCAGTTGTGGTGTCCTCATTTGAAAACGATGGTGTGAAATTGGAGTTGAGGCAGCAAAGAGCCACCAAATGTTCTGAGGGCTGGAGAAAAATGCCTTCTAGTGAGCTATTGAAAGAGCTCAACCTGTTTAGCTTCTCAAAAGAAGATTGAAAGGTGACTTCATTGAAACGTTGAAGTGCCTTAATGGAGAGAAAAGATTGGCTATTAAAGGGCTCTTTAATGTAGCAGAGAAAGGCATTAAAAAACCCAATGGCTGGAAGGTGAAAAGAGACAAATTCATATTACAATTAAGGCACAAATATTCAACAGTGAGGATGATTCACCACAGGAACAAGCTACCAAGGAAATTGGTGCATTCTCCATCTCGTGATGTCATTTCATGAAGACTAGATGCCTTTCTGGAATGTGTTTACCCCAAAAGTAGCTCTTGTGTCATACAGGAGGCCTGTGATATGCAGGGGTCAGATTAGATGCTCTAATGGTCTCTTCTGGCCATAAAGTCAACTAATTTCTGAAAAACTAAGTGTAGCATTGGGAGCAGCATCTGATGTTTTACTGTCTAGCTGGCTTGCTTCCTAGAATGAGCGCTCCTTGAGTGGGGTGATCCACAGGGAGTAGCTCAAACCTCCAAAGTGCCTGGCCAGGGGCAGGACATTAGCCCAGCAAGGGAGGGGTGTGGCAGTGACATCACAAAGGCCTTTTGCAGGGGCTCAGACTATTGGCCAAAAGTGGTGGGGAGGTGGTGACCTCACAGAGAGATGCTGACCTCAGCCAGGCAGGACAGGGGCGAGGGGCCAGGGAAACCTCAGAGACCCTGTGGCTTTGTTTCAGCAAGTCTCCTTCTCCAGGTCTCTCTTTGAGGACTGAGAGTATTCGGGTTCACGGACGTGAGCACCAGGAGGAACCTCTTTTGAGTTTTCTCCTTCCTTTTAGTGATTTTACTAGAAAACAGATGTCCCTGTTTAGAGGGTTAGAGCCTCCTCGAGGTTTGAAACTGTTCGGTCTGATCATTCTGGTGACAGTTGAATTCATGGAAAACATGATCTAAAGGAGGCAGAATTTTATTCCACACCTGGGATTTTGTCCCTTAGAATCACTGGGGACATTAGGGTTTGTCCTTTTTGTTTCAACTTTTCCTCCATCCATCCCTTCCTCCTTTCTCTTCCTCTCTTGCTTCTTTTGTCCTTTCTTCTGTTCCCCTCCCAACACCAGGAGGTGTGTGTGTGTGTGTGTGTGTTGCGGGGGAGTGCTTGGCAGCTCTCACTGTGGGAGGTCCACCCAAAACTGTGGAGCTGCAGTAGTGCTGGGGCAGTGATCCCCGCCAGTGACCTGGACCATCCTTTTAGCTCTCTGGTGAGACCCCTCAGCCTCCCCTCCTCAGTCTCTACCCTGATTGGCTGAGCAGGGGGTTATTAACAGGGAGGAGACTCAAGGCCTTTTTGTTCTCTTTTAAGACCAAGTAAATAAGCCATAACCACTTATATGTTTGATGGATTTTGCTGCTTCTCTGCATTAATTGTCTCTGAGCAGTTCATGATTCTCTCTAACATTGCAGTTCTCCTAAAACACTGGCTGAATAATTACTGTGCATACTTGTTCCTCTGGAGCTCATCTGAGAGCACTTTATTGACGTCATTCAATGTATGAAATTCAAGATCTGATGGTTAATATGAAAATCAGGGCTCTGGGGTCTTATTCCCAATTCTGCCAATGACTGGCTGTGTGACCTAAGACAAGTCAGTTCTCCTTTCTCAGCCTGAGCGTCTCCCTCTTTCAAGTAGGGATAATAATGATCCGCTCCTACCTACCACAACACACTCACTCTTCCCCAACACACACACACACTGTCTCTCCACACACACAAACAGTCTCCACACTGCAGCTGAAAAGCAGCTGGCAGTCTAGTAGAATGACCCTGGAACAATGGGATAGAGAAACCTGCATCACTGAAAGTGCAGCCACAAAGACACCACACACCAGCTTCCCCTAGCTGGCAAGAATCAAACCTCCACAGAAAGATCCCTATGGTATTGTAGGCCAGCTTCCTAAAGCCTCAGCCTCAACCACTTAACACTGGGGCCTGTCTACACTCTGGTTCTGTTCTCACTGAAGGATCATTTCCAATTGTTCGCTCAGACCAGCTTGCCCAGCACCCTCACTGCTGTGCAGCTCTGGATGTGTGGCCATGGCTGAACAGCAAGAATTCCTGCCCATTTCCCTTTTTGCTGGAGCATGGTTTGTGGTTAATGATGTTGCTGTAGATTGTTGGCTTCCTGCCTTGGCAATTCAGACAGTCCCTTTTCCCAACATATCTCCAGCACATCAGTCCCTGGCTGGGTCTCCTGGGCAGTGGAAAACATCCCTTGTTTGGTGCTGCCAAGGGGATCGTGCATAGCTGAGATGTCTCTCGGCTTGGATCAAAGGGGAATGTTGGATGGAATTTATCAGACAATCTTACCTGCTCCCTAGAGCCCCATGGGGAGAATGTAGAGAAGGGAGTCATTCCTCCCTGCACTCCCAGAAGAGTTGCTAGGACTCCTTCCTGCCAGCTACTCACCCCTGGATTCATCCTTAGCTCCTAGGATCTTTCTGCTCCAAAGGCTCCATAGTCCTGGGGTGGGGAGGGTGTCACTGCACAGTCTGAAACACAAGGGAGGTTTCTGGAATTGAAGGAAGGAGCAGAAAATGGAGAGGAAAGAAACAGAGAAAACGCCTCGTCTCTCTCCCCTCCCCCCCCCATCAAGAAATGTTACCAAGGACCAGCGTTAGGGGAAATGGTGCCCTGGGCAAAACTTGTACTTTGGCAAAGTTCATAGAATCATAGAATCATAGAATTCAAGATCAGAAGGGACCATTATGATCATCTAGTCTGACCTCCTGCAAGATGCAGGCCACATAAGCCGATCCACCCACTCCTTAAGCAAGCGACCCCTGCCCCATGCTTCGGAGGAAGGCGAAAAACCTCCAGGGCCACTGCCAATCTACCCTGGAGGAAAATTCCTTCCTGACCCCAAATATGGCGGTCAGGTCAACCCCGAGCATGCGGGCAAGACTCTCCAGCCATACCCTCTGGAAAAAGGCTAACAATATCCTATCATTGACCCATTGTACTAATTACCAGTGTGTCACTTAATTGACCTATTGACTAAGCCCGTTATCCTATCATACCATCTCCTCCATAAACTTATCTAGCTTAATCTTAAAGTCATGGAGGTCCTTCGCCCCCACTGTTTCCTTCGGCAGGCTGTTCCAGAATTGCACTCCTCTGATGGTTAGAAACCTTCGTCTAATTTCAAGCCTAAATTTCCTGACTGACAATTTATATCCGTTTGTCCTCATGTCCACATTAGCACTGAGTTGAAATAATTCCTCTCCTTCCCTGGTATATATCCCTCTGATATATTTAAAGAGTGCAATCATATCTCCTCTTATCCTTCTTTTGGTTAAGGAAAATAAACCAAGCTCCTCAAGTCTCCTTTTGTACGACAGGCTTTCCATTCCTCGGATCATTCTAGTGGCCCTTCTTTGTACCCGTTCCAGTTTGAATTCATCCTTCTTAAACATGGGAGACCAAAACTGCACATAATACTCCAAATGAGGTCTCACCAACGCCTTATATAACGAGACTAGCACCTCCTTATCTCTACTAGAAATACCTCGCCTAATGCATCCCAAGACCGCATTAGCGTTTTTAACGGCCACATCACATTGCCTACTCATAGTCATCCTACGATCAACCAGGACTCCTAGGTCCTTCTCCTCCTCCGTTACTTCCAACTGGTGCGTCCCCAGCTTATAACTAAAGTTCTTGTTAGTCATCCCTAAATGCATAACCTTACACTTTTCACTATTGTATTTCATCCTGTTACTAATACTCCAGTTTACAAGGTCATCCAAATCTCCCTGGAGGATATCCCGATCCTTTTCCGAATTGGCAATACCTCCCAACTTTGTGTCATCCGCAAACTTTATCAGCCCACTCCTACTTTTGGTTCCGAGGTCAGCGATAAATAGAGTGAATAAAATCGGACCCAAAACCGAACCTTGAGGAACTCCACTGGTAACCCCCCTCCAACCCGGCAGTTCACCCTTCAATATGACCCTCTGCAGTCTCCCCTTTAACCAGCTCCTTATCCAACTCTGGATTTTCATTTCAATACCAATCTTTTCCAATTTAACCAGTAATTCCCCATGCGGTACCGTATCAACTGCCTTATTGAAATCAAGATATATTAGATCCACCGCATTTCCCTTGTCTAAAAAATCTGTTACTTTCTCAAAGAAGGAGATCAGGTTGGTTTGGCACGATCTACCTTTCGTAAAACCATGCTGTAATTTGTTCTTGGTTCAGGCTTGTAGCAGTGATGGAATAAACTGCAGGTTCAAATCAAGTCTCTGGAGTACATCCACAACTGGGATGGGCCATTCAGTCCTTTGTACAGAGCTTCAGTTTGTAGCAAAGTCCCTCCAGAGGTAGGAAGCAGGACTGAAGACAAGATGGAGATGAGGCATTAGTCTTTTATAGTCTCTTGCCATGTGGTCTTTACTTTCTTTGTCCCAAGGACACTCTATCCAGCACGTGACATCGAAAAACCTTAGAGTTCTGTCCATAGGCAGGTCCCTGCACACCTTGCTGAGCCACAAGGCATATCTGCCTTCACTAAATGGGTCAATTGTGTAGCTGATGGTCCTTAATGGGCCATCAAGCAGGCTAGGCAGAGCTGACACCAATTTGTCCTAAAATACTGGCTGAATAATTACTGTGCATACTTGTTGGCCTGGAGCTCATCTAAGAGCACTTTATTGAGGTCATTCAATGTATGAAATTCAAGATCCGACGGTTAATTTGAAAATCAGGGCTCTGGGGGTCCTATTCCCAATTCAGCCATTGACTGGCTTTGTGACCTAAGACAAGTCAATTCTCCTTTCTCAGCCTGAGCGTCTCCCTCTTTCAAGTAGGGATAATAATGATCCGCTCCTACCTACCTCAACACACTCACTCTTCCCCAACACACACACTGTCTCTCCCCACACACAAACAGTCTCCACACTGCAGCTGAAAAGCAGCTGTGTTGGAAGCAATGAGTGTGGCAATCTCAGTGAACCGATGTACAGTGACGGTGGTCAGAGAGAGACAACGGAAGGTTAAAGGGGCAACAATGGGCATAACGAGTCTGGCCAGGGGCAGGACATCAGCTTTGAGGGGAGGGGTGGGTGTGGCAGTGACATCACAAAGGCCTTTTGCAGGAACTCGGCCTATTGGGCAAAGGTGGTGGGGAGCGGGTGACCTCACAGAGAGACCCCGACATCAGCCGGGCAGGACAGAGGTGCAGGGCCAGGCCAGTCTCTGAGACCTCCCGGCTTTGCTGCCGCAAGTCTCCTTCGCGAGGTCTCTCCTCGAGGGCTGAGAGAGAATTAGGATTCAGAGTTGTGAGCATGAGGAGGAACCTCTGTGGAGTTTTCTCCTTTCCTACCACTGATTGTGCCGAAAACAAACTTCCCTTTGAGAAGGTAAGAGGCTCAGAGAGCTTTGGAACCTGTTCCGTCTGATCCACCTGGCGCAGGCAGCATTCTAGGCACAGACAGCGCTGGCTTCAGGTGGCAGAATTTGATTTCCTCCCTAGGTTTTGATGATTGGAATCCCTGGGGACATTGGGGTGTATCCTTTTTGGTTTATCTTTTCCTCTTTCCTCCCTCCTTTCTCCTCTTCTCTTGCTTCTTTTTTCCCTTTTCCAGCTTCCCTCCCTCTACCTAGGAGGGATGGGTCTGGAGTGCGGGCAGGGGAGGGGTATTGCTCTCATTGCGGGAGGTCCTCACCAAGAGGTGGGTCTGGGTCTGAGAGTGATCCCCTCTGATGCTGTCCTGGGCCGTCCTTTGGGACATCTGGTGAGACCCCTCAGCCTCCTGCCCCTCAGAGTCTCAGTGCTGATTGGCTGAGCAGGGGGCTATCGACACCAAGGAGACTCAGGTCAGTTTGGTCTCTTTTCAAATCAGGCAAATAAGTCACAACCAATCCAATGTATGGAATTAGTCTTGCTGCTTCTCTCCATTAATTGTCTCTTGGCAGGTCATGATTTTCATTAATGTCCTAGGTCTTCTAAAATACTTGCTGAATAATTACTATGAACCACTGTTGGTCTCTAGCTCACTTGAGGCACTTTATTCTGATCACTCAATGTGTGAAATTCAAGATGTGAGAGAGAGGCTGAAAGTCAGGAGCAGTGTTTCCTCTAATTTGTTATGTCCATGTGTGGAATGAATTTTGTTTTGGGCACAAATATGGAGGTGAGGTGTGACACATCACCTGCATATTGCGCTCCTTACAAAATTCATTCTGCACATGGATGGTGTGTGGCAGGGGTGAGGCTGAAAGGTTTGGAGTGTGGGAGAGGCTCGGGGGGGCGGTTGGGGCGCAGTGATGTGAGGGCTCTGGCTGGAGGTGAAGGCTCTGGAGTGGGGCTAGCGATGAGGTCTCAGCATTGGAGCAGAGGGTAGGGGTGCAGGGGTGAGGGCTCTGGGGTGGGGCTGGGAATGAGGAGATTGGGAGCAGGTTGCCCCAGGGAGAAAGAACTGCCCCCTCCAGCCCTCTCTCCCACAGCAGCTCAGGGCCAGATGAGAGGGCACCTGTCTCAAGCCGCAGCAGCGCCGGTGGGGCTGGGTTGGGACTGAGGAGGCGACAGGATTTATTTTTCCGAAGTCAAAAGGAGGAAGGGATGGAGTTATGCTTCAGTTTTTACCTCATAAACTTATTCCTGTATCAGAGGGGTAGCCGTGTTAGTCTAGATCTGTACAAGCAACAAAGAATCCTGTGGCACCTTATAGACTAACAGACGTTTTGCAGCATGAGCTTTCGTGGGTGAATACCCACTTCTTCGGATGCAAGATGACTTGCATCCGAAGAAGTGGGTATTCACCCACGAAAGCTCATGCTGCAAAACTTATTCCTGTCTAACCTACAGGACACTATGGGAATAAGACACTATGTCATGTGGTGACATCACAAGAGCAGAGGATGTGAGAACTACAGCAACTGAGAGGGTGGGGGATTTAGAGTCGGATTGTTTCAAATGCTGCATTTGTCGGCTGACATTTAACAGCAACGCTTAGCTAACAATGGAGAAAGGAATTCTCTGCTAAAGATTCAACCTGCCCCTTTGGCCAACTCCACCCCTTCCCTGACTGGAGTGTGCTCAGAACACCTCTCCCGCCAGCCTCCCCCACCCACACACACACAAGCCCACAGCTGGGCACCAAGCACAAAGCAAGGGAGGGGGTTGCTTGGCTTGTTTTTCTTTTACTTTTCAAAAGGCTTTTTAAAAGCATTTTCTGCCCTATTCCCCATGCTGAGGAAGCAGATGGTTAGTTAAACAAAAGTTAAACAAAAGTTAAAAGGTAGAGTGACTAAAATGAAATCCCTGCAAGTTGTATGGGCCCTTTTTAAAGACACCATAATAGAGGCCCAACTTCAATGTATACCCCAAATTAAGAAACACAGTAAAAGAACTAAAAAAGAGCCATCGTGGCTTAACAACCATGTAAAAGAAGCAGTGAGAGATAAAAGACTTCCTTTAAAAAGTGGAAGTCAAATCCTAGTGAGGCAAATAGAAAGGAGCATAAACACTGCCAACTTAAGTGCAAGAGTGTAATAAGAAAAGCCAAAGAGGAGTTTGAAGAACGGCTAGCCAAAAACTCCACAGGTAATAACAAAATGTTTTTTAAGTACATCAGAAGCAGGAAGCCTGCTAAACAACCAGTGGGGCCCCTTGACGATCAAAATACAAAAGGAGCGCTTAATGACGATAAAGTCATTGCGGAGAAACGAAATGAATTCTTTGCTTCAGTCTTCACGGCTGAGGATGTTAGGAAGATTCCCAAACCTGAGCTGGCTTTTGTAGGTGACAAATCTGAGGAACTGTCACAGATTGAAGTGTCACTAGAGGAGGTTTTGGAATTAATTGATAAACTCAACATTAACAAGTCACCGGGACCAGATGGCATTCACCCAAGAGTTCTGAAAGAACTCAAATATGAAGTTGCGGAACTATTAACTAAGGTTTGTAACCTGTCCTTTAAATCGGCTTCGGTACCCAATGATTGGAAGTTAGCTAATGTAACGCCAATATTTAAAAAGGGCTCTAGAGGTGATCCCGGCAATTACAGACCGGTAAGTCTAACGTTGGTACGGGGCAAATTAGTTGAAACAATAGTTAAGAATAAAATTGTCAGACACATAGAAAAACATAAATTATTGAGCAGTAGTCAACATGGTTTCTGTAAAGGGAAATCGTGTCTTACTAATCTATTAGAGTTCTTTGAAGGGGTCAACAAACATGTGGACAAGGGGGATCCGGTGGACATAGTGTACTTGGATTTCCTGAAAGCCTTTGACAAGGTCCCTCACCAAAGGCTCTTACGTAAATTAAGTTGAGAACTGGTTAAAAGACAGGGAACAAAGGGTAGGAATTAATGGTAAATTCTCAGAATGGAGAGGGGTAACTAGTGGTGTTCCCCAAAGGTCAGTCCTAGGACCAATCCTATTCAATTTATTCATAAATGATCTGGAGAAAGGGTAAACAGTGAGGTGGCAAAGTTTACAGATGATACTAAACTACTCAAGATAGTTAAGCAGATTGTGAAGAACTTCAAAAAGCTCTCACAAAACTAAGTGATTGGGCAACAAAATGGCAAATGAAATTTAATGTGGATAAATGTAAAGTAATGCACATTAGGAAAAATAACCCCAAATATACATACAATATGATGGGGGCTAATTTAGCTACAACGTCAGGAAAAGATCTTGGAGTCATTGTGGATAGTTTTCTGAAGATGTCCACGCAGTGTGCAGAGGCGATCAAAAAGCAAACAGAATGTTAGGAATCATTAAAAGGGATAGAGAACAAGACGGAGAATATAGTATTGCCCTTATATAAATCCATGGTATGCCCACATCTCGAATACTGTGTACAGATGTGGTTTCCTCACCTCAAAAAAGATATTCTAGCACTAGAAAAGGTTCAAAAAAGGGCAACTAATATGATTAGGGGTTTGGAGAGGGTCCCATACGAGGAAAGATTAAAGAGGCTAGGACTCTTCAGCTTGGAAAAGAGGAGACTAAGGGGGGATATGACAGAGGTATATAAAGAAATGAGTGACATTGAGAAAGTGGATAAGGAAAAGTTATTTACTTATTCCCATAATACAAGAACTAGAGGTCACCAAATGAAATTAATAGGCAGCAGGTTTAAAACAAATAAAAGGAAGTTCTTCTTCATGCAGCGCACAGTCAACTTGTGGAACTCCTTACCTGAGGAGGTTGTGAAGGCTAGGACTATAACAATGTTTAAAAGGGAACTGGATAAATTCATGGTGGCTAAGTCCATAAATGGCTATTAGCCAGGATGGGTAAGAATGGTGTCCCTAGCCTCTGTTTGTCAGAGGATGGAGATGGATGGCAGGAGGAAGATCACTTGATCATTGCCTGTTAGGTTCACTCCCTCTGGGGCACCTGGCATTGGCCACTGTCGGTAGACAGATACTGGGCTAGACCTTTGGTCTGACCCGGTACGGCCTTTCTTATGTTCTTATGTTTTCCACTGCCCAGGAGACCCAGCCAGGGACTGATGTGCTGGAGATATGTTGGGAAAAGGAACTGTCTGAATTGCCAAGGCAGGAAGCCAACAATCTACGGCAACATCATTAACCACAAACTCACTCTAAGCATGCTCCAGCCAGAAGGGAAATGGGCAGGAATTCTTGCTGTTCAGCCATGGCCACACAACCAGAGATGCACAGCAGTGAGGGTGCTGGGCAAGCTGGTCTGAGCGAACAATTGGAAATGATCCTTCCGTTAGAACAGAACCAGAGTGTAGAAAGGCCCCTGTGTTAAGTGGTTGAGGCTGAGGCCTTAGGAAGCTGGCCTACGATACCACAGGGATCTTTCTGTGGAGGTGTGATACTTGCCAGCTAGGGGAAGCTGGTGTGTGGTGTCTTTGTGGCTGCACTTTCAGTGATGCAGGTTTCTCTATCCCATTGTTCCAGGGTCATCCTACTAGATTGCCAGCTGCTTTTCAGCTGCAGTGTGAGACTATTTGTGTGTGGGAGAGACAGTGTGTGTGTGTGTTGGGGAAGAGTGTGTGTGTTGAGGTAGGTAGGAGCGGATCATTATTACCCCTACTTGAAAGAGGGAGATGCTCAGGCTGAGAAAGGAGAACTGACTTGTCTTAGGTCACACAGCCAGTCAATGGCAGAATTGGGAATAGGACCCAGAGCCCTGATTGTCAAATTAACCATCGGATTTTGAATTACATACATTGAATGACCTCAAGAAAGTGCTCTCAGATGAGCTCCAGAGGAACAAGTATGCACAGTAATTATTCAGCCAGTATTTTAGGAGAACTGCAATGTTAGAGAGAATCATGAACTGCTCAGAGACAATTAATGCAGAGAAGCAGCAAAATCCATCAAACATATAAGTGGTTATGACTTATTTACTTGGTCTTAAAAGAGAACAACAAGGACATGAGTCTCCTCCCTGTCAATAACCCCCTGCTCAGCCAATCAGGGTAGAGACTGAGGAGGAGAGGCTGAGGGGTCTCACCAGAGACCTCAAAGGATGGCCCAGGTCACTGGCGGGGATCACTGCGCCAGCACTACTGCAGCTCCACAGTTTTGGGTGGACCTCCCACAGTGAGAGCTGCCGAGCACTCCCCCGCAACACACACACACAGACACACACACACACACCCCTCCAGGTGTTGGGAGGGGAACAGGAGAAAGGACAAAAAAAGCAAGAGAGGAAGAGAAAGGGGGGGGGATGGAGGAAAAGTTGAAACAAAAAGGACAAACCCTAATATCCCCAGTGATTCTAAGGGACAAAATCCCAGGTGTGGAATAAAATTCTGCCTCCTTAAGATCATGCTTTCCATGAATTCAACTGTCACCAGAATGATCAGACCGAACAGTTTCAAACCTCGAGGAGGCTCTAACCCTCTAAACAGGGACATCTGTTTTCTAGTAAAATCACTAAAAGGGAAGGAGAAAACTCAAGAAAGGGTCCTCCTGGCGCTCACGTCCATGAACCCGAATACTCTCAGTCCTCAAAGAGAGACCTGGAGAAGGAGACTTGCTGAAGCAAAGCCACAGGGTCTCTGAGGTTTCCCTGGCCCCTCGCCCCTGTCCTGCCTGGCTGATGTCAGCATCACTCTGTGAGGTCACCACCTCCCCACCACCTTTGGCCAATAGTCTGAGGTCCTGCAAAAGGCCTTTGTGATGTCACTGCCACACCCCTCCCTTGCTGTGCTAATGTCCTACCTCTGGCCAGGCACTTTGGAGGTTTGAGCTACTCCCTGTGGATCACCCCACTCAAGGAGCGCTCATTCTAGGAAGCAAGCCGGATAGACAGGAAAACATCAGACGCTGCTCCCAATGCTACACTTAGTTTTTCAGAAATTAGTTGACTTTATGGCCAGAAGAGACCATTAGAGCATCTAAACTGACCCCTGCATATCACAGGCCTCCTGTATGACACACTAGCTACTTTTGGGGTAAACACATTCCAGAAAGGCATCTAGTGTTCATGAAATGACGTCACGAGATGGAGAATGCACCAATTTCCTTGGTAGCTTGTTCCTGTGGTGAATCATCCTCACTGTTGAATATTTGTGCCTTAATTGTAATATGAATTTGTCTCTTTCCACCTTCCAGCCATTGGGTTTTTTAATGCCTTTCTCTGCTACATTAAAGAGCCCTTTAATAGCCAATCTTTTCTCTCCATTAAGGCACTTCAACATTTCAATGAAGTCACCTTTCAATCTTCTTTTGAGAAGCTAAACAGGTTGAGATCTTTCAATAGCTCACTAGAAGGCATTTTTCTCCAGCCCTCAGAACATTTGGTGGCTCTTTGCTGCCTCAACTCCAATTTCACACCATCTTTTTCAAATGAGGACACCAAAACTGGAGGCAGTTTTCCAGTATCAGTCTCACTGATACCATGTCACCTCCTGTGACGTTATTGACATAATCTGTAACTGTATAGATCACCGTTGCCACCACTGTTCTATATTTGCAGCCAATATTGTATAAAGGTGGTCACATAAAGGGTCTATGGAGAGGTTATGATTGGCTGATTATAATTATGCTATCTCTAGATATGTATCATTTTTGTAGTTGACATTATGAATATTGGCTCTATGCTGCCTGTATTTCAAACTTGTGCTATGCTTCTGGGGAACACCCCAGCCAGACAAATTGGTGTCAGCTCTGCCTAGCCTGCTTGATGGCCCATTAAGGACCATCAGCTATACAACTGACCCATTGAGAGAAGGCAGATATGCCTTGTGGCTCAGCAAGGTGTGCAGGGACCTGCCTATGGACAGAACTCTAAGGTTTTTCTATGTCGCGTGCTGGATAGAGTGTCCTTGGGACAAAGAAAGCAAAGACCACATGGCAAGAGACTATAAAAGACTGACGCCTCATCTCCATCTTGTCTTCAGTCCTGCTTCCTACCTCTGGAGGGACTTGGCTACAAACTGAAGCTCTGTACAAAGGACTGAATGGCCCATCCCAGTTGTGGATGTACTCCAGAGACTTGATTTGAACCTGCAGTTTATTCCATCACTGCTACAAGCCTGAACCAAGAACTTTGCCAAAGTACAAGTCTTGCCCAGTGCACCGTTTCCCCTAACGCTGGTCCTTGGTAACATTTCTTGATGGTGGGGGGAGGGAGAGAGTCGAGGCGTTTTCTCTCTGTTTCTTTCCTCTCCATTTTCTGCTCCTTCCTTCAATTCCAGAAACTTCTCTTGTGTTTCAGACTGTGCAGTGACACCCTCCCCACCCCAGGACTATGGAGCCTTTGGAGCAGAAAGATCCTAGGAGCTAAGGATGAATCCAGGGGTGAGTAGCTGGCAGGAAGGAGTCCTAGCAACTCTTCTGGGAGTGCAGGGAGGAATGACTCCCTTCTCTACATTCTCCCCATGGGGCTCTGCGGAGCAGGGAGGGTTGTGTGATAAATTCCATCCAACATTCCCCTTTGATCCAAGCCGAGAGACATCTCAGCTCTGCACGATCCCCTTGGCAGCACCAAACAAGGGATGTTTTCCACTGCCCAGGAGACTCAGCCAGGGACTGATGTGCTGGAGATATGTTGGGAAAAGGGACTGTCTGAATTGCCAAAGCAGGAAGCCAACAATCTACAGCAAAATCATTAACCACAAACACACTCTAACCATGCTCCAGCCAGAAGGGAAATGGGCAGGAATTCTTGCTGTTCAGCCATGGCCACACATCCAGAGCTGCTCAGCAGTGAGGGTGCTGGGCAAGCTGGTCTGAGCGAACACTTGGAAAAGATCCTTCCGTTAGAACAGAACCAGAGTGTAGAAAGGCCCCTGTGTTAAGTGGTTGAGGCTGAGGCCTTAGGAAGCTGGCCTACGATACCACAGGAATCTTTCTGTGGAGGTTTGATTCTTGCCAGCTAGGGGAAGCTGGTGTGTGGTGTCTTTGTGGCTGCACTTTCAGTGATGCAGGTTTCTCTATCCCATTGTTCCAGGGTCATCCTACTAGATTGCCAGCTGCTATTCAGCTGCAGTGTGGAGACTGTTTGTGTGTGGGGAGAGACATTGTGTGTGTGTTGGGGAAGAGTGAGTGTGTTGAGGTAGGTAGGAGCGGATCATTATTATCCCTACTTGAAAGAGGGAGACGCTCAGGCTGAGAAAGGAGAATTGACTTGTCTTAGGTCACAAAGCCAGTCAATGGCTGAATTGGGAATAGGACCCCCAGAGACCTGATTTTTAAATTAACCATCGGATCTTGAAATTCATACATTGAATGACCTCAATAAAGTGCTCTTAGATGAGCTCCAGTCCAACAAGTGTGCACAGTAATTATTCAGCCAGTATTTTAGGAGAACTGCAATGTTAGAGAGAATCATGAACTGCTCAGAGACAATTAATGCAGAGAAGCAGCACAATCCATGAAACATATAACTGGTTATGACTTATTTACTTGGTCTTAAAAGAGAACAAAAAGGCCTTGAGTCTCCTCCGTCATTAACGCCCTGCTCAGACAATCAGGGTAGAGACTGAGGATGTTAGGCTGAGGGGTCTCACCAGAGAGCTCAAAGGATGGCCCAGGTCACTGGTGGGGATCACTGCCCCAGCACTACTGCAGCTCCACAGTTTTGGGCGAGCAATTTCACCAGGACTTTGCAACATCATTCACAATCCACATGAGTGGAGACTGTTCATTGATTCATCGAAGACGAAGTCTTAAAGATGTTTTACTGCATAATGGCCATGGTTTGCCATGAATTCCACTTGGTGATGCAGTCCATAGGAAGGAAACCTAGGACAACATGAAACAACAACATGAAACCTCTCTGAGGCTCTTATCTGCTCCACAGGGACGTCTGTCTTCTCATTCAATTAGCAGTGGGAAAGGGGATGCAATGTCTGCCCCCAGCCAGACCACCAACCCCATCAGACACCCTCCCCCGCTGGTGCACCAGGGTCTCCCCCAGACCGACAACAGCTATGAATTAAAACCCCACAGTGTTTGTTGGGGCTACTGGAGATGCTGAAATCTCACTCTTGTCTCTCTCCTCCTGCCTCCACCTCCAAGCCAGGCACTGGGCAGTTCAGTGTGGAAGGGATGAACTGATGACAGTGGAGGAAAAAAATCAAAAACCAAAAGTGAAGCCAAAAGCGCAAGCCGGGCAGGCAAGGCAAATCGCAGGCTGCTGCCATAGACTAGTCCTCCCCGCTCTTCCAATAACCCACCCAAACCGCGACACCACAGACCCCACGTTCCTGGTGTAGCTCCACCTTCCAGTGGGGAAGTGGGGAACCAATTACTAACACACACAGCATATTCCTGAGGCGCAGTGCTGGGAGCTGGGGGGATCTGGCGGGCACCTCACTGTGGGATTCACGAGTGGCTCCGGCAGCATCCATGCAATCAAGCCGCTCCACATGCCGTTGTGCCGAGGGATAACAGCGCCTGGAGGGGATGCTGCTGGTCACTAGCAGGGCATTGTGGGAGACAGTCCAGGCTGGAGAGGGTTCGGGGGCACAGCGGATCCCATCACAGCGTGTCCCCCCAGCACCCACAGGGAATATCGTGCCCCTAGGAGGAGCGTTTGGGCTTTGCTGTGATGTGTCACTTTCCAGCCTGTGCTCTGTCTCTTCTCCTGTGCACACCCATGTCAATCAGGCATTGCTCAGCTGGGCTCTGCAGAGACCGGACTGGCTACACCCCGTGACGGGACTGAGGGGGGGCAGTGCTGAGCGTCACAGGACCTGGTTTCAGCAGCGAGAAAATCCAGGAACAACCGAATTGTTGTTTCACCCACGAAAGCTCATGCTGCAAAAACGTCTGTTAGTCTATAAGGTGCCACAGGATTCTTTGCTGCTTTTACAGGAACAACCCAGTGATCCACTTAGCGGAGTTAGGGGCCTGAACTCCCTGTACGATGCACGGGCGACACAGGCACCTTACAACACAACTCACAACCACCAGCTCCCCAGGCAGGGAGCCAGCCAAGCCCGCCCAGGGAGACACTGACAACGGGAGGTGTCCTAGCCCTGCCCCTCTCACAGATAGGTCCTGTGCTCCCAGCACCCACCTGCCATGTGGGAGAGCCAGGTTCAATTCCCTCTGTCCAGCTGCAGAGAGTAGCTCAGGGACGTGAGTACCAAGCTCAGGGCAGACTGTTACACACCAGGGCACCCCCCATGGGGACTGGGAGCTTCCACCCCCCGAGAGCGAACTCCCCAGGCACACGAACAGCCTGAGCAGGGAGTCACAGACAGTCCCCTTGGGCACTCGGGGCTATCCTGCCACCTAGGCAAGTCTGCCTTTGGGCTAGATCTGTGCCTCAGGGAGGCCTGAGGCCACCGGCATGAGCTTGGGCTGCCAGCATCACCCGCCCCCTGCCACTGTCCGCAAGGGAGAAAGGATTTGAACCAGGGTCCCCCATGTTTCAGGTCAGTGCACGAAGCAGTGTGCCGTGGTGGGGCTCTGTCCAGCTCTCCCTTTGAAGGGGGTTCATTGGGGCTAACTAATGAGAGCGAGTGGGGCAGGGGGATCAGCTCCCCGGTGTGTCCTAATTCCTGCCTCTCAGCTGGGTGCCTGAACTACTGGACACTGTCATCCAAATACCATTGCTAGAAATAAACAATGAAAAGGTGCAGAACTCCAGGGAGCTCAGGACAGGGAGACTAACTCAGGCAATCAGAGCAGCAGATAAGACAAATCTTGAGCTACTCTGAGGCTCCAAGCAGACATGTTACCGAGACGGAAACTGGCCAGGAATTCTTTGAAATGGCGTAAACACGTCTAAAAGTATCAGTTTGCTTTATGATGAGGGGATGGGGGGAGGGAGGTTTAAACTATTTCCCTGAATCACATCTCCCTTGGCAGCTCAGTCACCATTTCAGCTAGAGCAGAGCGGTGGAGCCTGGGCACTGGGCCACTCGGGGACTTTAACACCACAGCCCTGGGGAGGGGGGGCTGAGATGGACCATCCTGCAAGGAACACGAGTCCTTCTACCATCCACCACACCCTAGTGTGGAACTGCTGCTGCCGGCTCACCCCATCTGTGGGGACTTCTATCCCCTCTGCCTCCTCTAGCTGGGGTTTTCCTTCTGCATCTACCTGGCAGGGCAGCCCCGTCTGAACCCCTGATCCTGTCCCAGTTTTGTCCATCTGCCCATCCTGCCCCTCCGATTTCCCCCCTTCAGGGGGATTTTCCGGCCTTTGATTGCAGGGAGCAGATTCTGATGGCGCGTGAGGGCAGCAGCTTGCAGCTGTTACTGAGCATGTGAGAAGAGCATTAGAAGGGAAGACCGGCCAGACTGGGTCACACCAAAGCTCCATCTAGCCCAGTGTCCTGTCGGCCGATAGCGGCCGGTGCCAGGTGCCCCAGAGGGAATGAACAGACAGGAATCATCCAGGGAGCCATCCCCTGTCGCCCAATTCCCAGCTTCTGACAGACAGAGGTTAGGGGCACCATCCCTGCCCACCCTGGCCAACAGCCATTGATGGACCTGTCCTCCACAGAAACACAGAATCCTAGACAATGAGGGTTGGAAGAGACCTCAGGAGCTCATCTAGCCTAAGCCCCTGCTGAAAGCAGGACCACGAATCTCTCTAGTTTCCTTTTCATCACAGGACCCTGCTCAGGAACAGTGAAGTTGCAAGATCTAACAGGAAACAGCTTCAGAAAGAAGGTCAGCTCCTCTTCCTCCTCCCCTCCCGTGGGGACGAGCAGCCCCCCAGCAGCCTCTCTGCCCCGGCCTCCTTCAACCCATTGCCCCTTCAGCCTCCCCAACTTCCCCATTGCTCCTTTAGCCTCCCCCAACTTCCCCCATCACCCTCTTCAGCCTCCCACAACTGCCCCAATTGCCCCCTAACCCCCCCCAAATGTCCCGTTCCCCCATCTCCCCCTTCAGCCTCCTCCAAACTGTTCCCTTTCCCCCATCGCCCCAGTCACCTCCAGCCTCCCGTTGCCCTCTTCATCCTCCCCCAACTCCCCCCCCACTGCCCCGGCTCCACCGCTCTCAGGTTCCCTTCCCCACAGCCATCTGCTTCCTCACCATGGGGAACAGGAGCAGAAAATGCTTTTGAAAAAACCTTCTGCAAAGCAAAAAGTAAAACAAGCCAAGCAACTACTTCCCTGGCTTTGTGCTGGGTGCCCAGCTGTGGGCTTGTGTGTGTGTGTGTGTGCGGGGGGAGGTGGGGCTGTTCTGAGCACACTCCGGTCAGGGAAGGGGCAGAGTTGGCCAAAGGGGCAGGTTGAATCTTTAGCAGAGAATTCCTTTCTCCATTGTGTTAGCTAAGCGTTGCTGTTAAATGTCAGCCGACAAATGCAGCATTTGAAACAATCCGACTCTAAATCCCCCACCCTCTCAGTTGCTGTAGTTCTCACATCCTCTGCTCTTGTGATGTCACCACATGACATAGTGTCTTATTCCCATAGTGTCCTGTAGGTTAGACAGGAATAAGTTTATGAGGTAAAAACTGAAGCATAACTCCATCCCTTCCTCCTTTTGACTTCGGAAAAATAAATCCTGTCGCCTCCCTCAGTCCCAACCCAGCCCCACCAGCGCTGCTGCGGCTTGGAGACAGGTGCCCTCTCATCTGGCCCTGAGCTGCTGTGGGGAGAGAGGGCTGGAGGGGGCAGTTCTTTCTCCCTGGGGCAACCTGCTCCCCAATCTCCTCATTCCCAGCCCCACCCCAGAGCCCTCACCCCCTGCGCCCCTACCCTCTGCGCCAATGCTGAGACCCGCATCGCGAGCCCCACGCCAGAGCCGGCACAGGCAGCCGGAGCCCGCACCTCACTGCGCCCCAACCCCGAGCCTCCCACACTCCAAACCTTTCAGCCTCACCCCTGCCACACACCATCCATGTGCAGAATGAATTTTGTAAGGAGCGCAATATGCAGGTGATGTGTCACACCTCACCTCCATATTTGTGCCCAAAACAAAATTCATTCCACACATGGACATAACAAATTAGAGGAAACACTGCTCCTGACTTTCAGCCTCTCTCTCACATCTTGAATTTCACACATTGAGTGATCAGAATAAAGTGCCCTCAAGTGAGCTAGAGACCAACAGTGGTTCATAGTAATTATTCAGCAAGTATTTTAGAAGACCTAGGACATTATTGAAAATCAAGACCTGCCAGGAGACAATTAATGGAGAGAAGCAGCAAGACTAATTCCATACATTGGATTGGTTGTGACTTATTTGCCTGATTTGAAAAGAGACCAAACTGACCTGAGTCTCCTTGGTGTCGATAGCCCCCTGCTCAGCCAATCAGCACTGAGACTCTAAGGGGCAGGAGGCTGAGGGGTCTCACCAGATGTCCCAAAGGACGGCCCAGGACACCATCAGAGGGGATCACTCTCAGACCCAGACCCACCTCTTGGTGAGGACCTCCCGCAATGAGAGCAATACCCCTCCCCTGCCCGCACTCCAGACCCGTCCCTCCTAGGTAGAGGGAGGGAAGCTGGAAAAGGGAAAAAAGAAGCAAGAGAAGAGGAGAAAGGAGGGAGGAAAGAGGAAAAGATAAACCAAAAAGGATACACCCCAATGTCCCCAGGGATTCCAATCATCAAAACCTAGGGAGGAAATCAAATTCTGCCACCTGAAGCCAGCACTGTCTGTGCCTAGAATGCTGCCTGCGCCAGGTGGATCAGACGGAACAGGTTCCAAAGCTCTCTGAGCCTCTTACCTTCTCAAAGGGAAGTTTGTTTTCGGCACAATCAGTGGTAGGAAAGGAGAAAACTCCACAGAGGTTCCTCCTCATGCTCACAACTCTGAATCCTAATTCTCTCTCAGCCCTCGAGGAGAGACCTCGCGAAGGAGACT
Organism: Mauremys reevesii; assembly: GCF_016161935.1. Taxonomy (NCBI): domain Eukaryota; kingdom Metazoa; phylum Chordata; order Testudines; family Geoemydidae; genus Mauremys; species Mauremys reevesii. The sequence goes on from NC_052639.1 coordinate 34,765,433, forward strand.
TGCGGCAGCAAAGCCGGGAGGTCTCAGAGACTGGCCTGGCCCTGCACCTCTGTCCTGCCCGGCTGATGTCGGGGTCTCTGTGAGGTCACCCGCTCCCACCACCTTTGCCCAATAGTCCGAGTTCCTGCAAAAGGCCTTTGTGATGTCACTGTCACACCCACCCTCCTCAAAGCTGATGTCCTGCCCTGGCCAGACTCATTGGGTGTTTGAGTTGTTTCCTGGATCTGAGGTTGCCAACTTTCTGACCCAACAAAACTGAACACCCTCATCCTGCCCCTTCACAGAGGTCCCGGCCCTCAATCCATCTCCTCCGTCGCCGCTCTCCCCACGCTCACTCACTCGCTCATTTTCACCGGGCTGAGGAGGGCTGAGGAGAGTCCCTTTTCAACTGGGTGTTGTCGGGACAGACCTGGGAAGGAGGCTGCCTGCCAAACACCTTTAAGAGGAGCAGTCCCTCCTGTCAGAAAATCATCTCCTCCTTCAGTTCAGTGACCGCCTGAATTGTTCCTTGTCTCGGCAGAGCTGGAGGATTGAAAGCAGCAATGTCAAACCCTGTGCAGCTAGCAGGAATGGACACAGACTCTCTCTTGTATCTCAACAGATATTTAGTTTTACTCTTGGTAAACTACAAGGCTAAAGGGACGGCCGTGGCACCAGATCTAAGGAATGAAATACAACACAATCATCATCGTTATGCCCATCGTTGCCCCTTTAACCTTCCGTTGTCTCTCTCTGACCACCGTCACCCTCCTCGGTTCACTGAGATTGCCACACTCATTGCTTCCAACACACACCTGATCTCCAATTTTGCAGCCAAAAGAAAAGTGATAGGCTTTCTTAACCATAGTGTTTATACTGCACTTTTGTGATGCAAAAGTCACTTCACCACAAACATAGCACAAGTTATCTGCACTGTTCACACAAGTACGAGGCATCTCTGCTCACTTTGGCTAAAGAGAAATGGGTCCCTTTGCAAAATCAAACACTGACAAATAAGAGAGCAAGACACTGTATGATTTCTAGAGCTGATATAGGGCAATTGGTTCAGCTTCATTATGATTGCATCATCCATGACTTCTAGGAATAACATGATGCAATTCATATCATGTATGAGGCAATACCAGCTTCAGACTGTATCCTTCATTGTTTTGCCTAAAAGCAAGTACTGTCCAAAGCCATTCATAGATTTATTCATAGATCCAGTCAAAGATGTAGTTTAGTCATTACTGGTTTAAATTGAGATCCCGTCCCTTTATAACTCACTTATCCTCCCCCATTCCCAAGTCAAGGGTCATAAATACTGACTCAATAGCATATCTTGAAAACTAGAGCCAATCAAGAATTTTAAGCATCATTTTCGTTCTCAGTGACCCAGAATTAGTAAAGTTGGACTCCATTTATTTCAGAAGCATTTTGGCTGTAGAGCAGTGTAACAAGCCTCTCCTAGCTGCCTCCTGGTGGGGGGAGGCTGGGGAGCTGTGGGGACCTGTTTGAGAGGGTCACTAGTAGCAGCGTAGCACAGGAGGTGTCCTATCGGGTTGAGTCATTGCAGATGATGATGTAGTGCAGCAGACCCCCGTTTTGCCAACCTTGCATTAGGCAGCTTTCCACGTTAATCGAACTCCCAGTGCCCACAGGTGCAGCAGCCGGCGATTTGTCCTGTGGCCGCTAGGTGGCGCTGCAGCCTCGCACTTTCCCGTTCCCCCGGGTATGGGAAGGTTTGAGAAGGTGAGCTGGCTCCACCCGGCCCCGGGGAGATGCCGTCAGTGGGGTCTGCTGTGTAAGGGCTGAAAGTCAATTTTACTGACATTTTATGATCTTTCAATCATGAAGGGGAGCAACTGCTTACCCTGACTGAAGCATCTTATCTCGTTTCCAAATTAAAGTGTCTCCTCTTTGTGTGCGAAGAGACAGTTTAAGGGGACGCCACATACGGGAGATGCTTTTGGTTTGGAAAACGAAATATTTTTGCAAAGATTTTTCATCCAAATTGATTTAGGATTAATGGGGTCAAATTCCATGCTGTGCCCTGTGGCTTTAAGGCATTGGAGAACTGCTGAAGAGGTTAAAGGCCGCAGAGCTGGGTTTGGGGCCTCCAAAGTTATTGTGCTCTGGTGAGACTGAGCAGTTGTGGGATTGTGCAAGGTGTGGTGTTTACATGCACATAGAAAATGTAATGAAACTCCATTTTTAAAACCACTCATGTCTGGGAATGGAAGAGAAGCTCTTTGAAATAAGTGTCCCCTTCATACTCTTCAAGATCACTGGCTCCAACACTCAGCTGCCTCAGGGAACTCAGTGGTGGTGCATTTGAGGGCGGATCGAGAGGTTTCTGGTTCAAGTCCAGCTGCTCTCTTACATGTCCTCTTTTTTAAGTGATCTATATTTTCATATCCATCTCCTGTATGTTCAGGAGTTCCGCTGAACGGGACGTGGAATGAATTTCATCATTCAATATATTCCTGTTAAAATGTACAAACACTGAGGAAAGCTGTCCATCAGCTGAAATCCGTTCTGGTCCTCTGAGGCGGTAGTTTGTTTTCATTCTTGAAACAAAGATAGAGTACGACTGTAGATTTGCAGGTCCTTGTTCTCCACGAGCGATGCTGTGCAGAAGAAGAAGAACCAGTGGCTATCAAGTGGACACTAGGAGTTTAGACTTGCCTTCCAAGGGGAGTATTGGGGGAAAAGACATATCTGGCTTCAAGACTACGCTTAATACGTTTATGGAGGGGATGGTATGATGGGCTAGCCTAATTTTGGCAATGAATTTGGCAATTGATCTTTGATTCTCAGCAGGTAAGTATGCCCAGTGGTCTGGATGGGATGTTAGATGGGTTGGGATGTGAGTTACTGCAGAGAATTCTCTCGTGGGTGCTGGCTGGTGAGTCTTGCCCACATGCTAAGGGTTTAAGTGATCAGCATCTTTGGGGTCGGGAAGGAATTTTCCTCCAGGGCAGATTGGCAGAGGCCCTGGAGGTTTCGCCTTCCTCTGCAGCATGGGGCACTGGTCACTTGCTAGAGGATTCTCTGCAGCTTGAGGTCTTCAAAGCACAATTTGAGGAGTTCAGTAAGTCAGACATAGGTTAGGGGTTTGCTATAGAAGTGGATGGGTGAGATTGTGTGGCCTGCATTGTGAAGGACGTGGGACTAGATGATCATTATGGTCCCTTCTGGCCTTCGAGTCTATGAGTCTATGAGCCCATGAGACCATGGGAGGGTGGGGAGGAGCTGTGAGGCCGGCGGGTGTGTGGTGCAGGGCATTTGGAGTGTGGGGCTGCTGGGGGGCCGGTGGGTGCCTGGGCTGCTGCTGCTGCTGCTGCCCCAGCCGGGTCTGTATGGGGGAGAGATCTGCATTAGGCCCCTTTGTGCCCAGCTCTGGGGGGCAGGGAGGGTTCGGACTCTCCCCCAGGAGGGGAGAAGGGGGATTGGCAGAGACCCAGCCTGGGGTGCAGGAGGAAGGGGGTGGGGTGGAGGGAGACATGTCGGGTGGGGGTGGGGTGTGTGAAATGTTGGTCCAGGGAAACTGAGTCACTCCCAGGACATTGTGTGCAGGGGAGAGCACAGGGGCAGGGAGAGAGCCCCAGCCACAGAGAGCCCCAGAGGGATATTGGGGGTAGGGGAGGAGATGGCAGAGGAGACACCCATCTCCATAGACCCCCAGAGGCAGGAAATGAGGGGAGAAGGGGGGAGGGAGGGATCCAGCCCTATAGACCTGTAGGGGCAGGGAGATATTGGGGGCAGGAGGGTTGGCAGAGACCCAGCCCGGGGTGCAGGGGCAATGGGGCGGTTTGGAAGGAACTGGGGAGGAGAAGAGACACATGGCTGGACAGGGAAACTGACTCACTCTGAATACATGCAGAGCAGGGCAGGGCGGAGGAAGATCAAGCTGGTCCCAGGGTAATTTCGGGGGGGTCTGATTCCCCACTCAGCCGGGGGGCTCCCCTCTGGGCTGAGGAGCCCTGGGGTGGGGCGGGTACAGGGGCTCTGTGTATGTGTGTGTGTGTGTCAGGCTGGGGGAGCTGCCTGGGCAGAGGGGCTGGAACCAGGGGCAGCTCCAGGCACCAGCACACCAAGCACGTGGTTGGGGCGGCAAGCTGCAGGGGGCGCTCTGCTGTTCGCTGCGAGGGCAGCAGGCACCCCAGCCCCTCCCCACTCTACCCCCTCCCAGAGCTGGGGAGAACCCAGGAGTCCTGGCTCCCAGCTCTGCCCTCCCCACTCTACCCCCACCCCTCCCAGAGCTGGGGAGAACCCAGGAGTCCTGGCTCCCAGCCCTGCCCCTCCCCACTCCACCCCTCCCAGAGCTGGGGAGAACCCAGGAGTCCTGGCTCCCAGCCCTGCCCCTCCCTACTCCACCCCTCCCAGAGCTGGGGAGAACCCAGGAGTCCTGGCTCCCAGCCCTGCCCCTCCCCCACTCTACCCCCCTCCCAGAGCTGGGGGAGAACCCCGGAGTCCTGGCTCCCAGCCCTGCCCCCCTCCCGCAGCTGGGGGAGAACCCAGGAGTCCTGGCTCCCAGCCCTGCCCCTCCCCACTCTACCCTCCCAGAGCTGGGGAGACCCCCGTAGTCCGGGCTCCCCCATATGTCCATCTGGCTCCATCCACCCGCCCCCCCCCCGGGTGGGGAGACCGGAGGCCAAGGGAGAAGCCGGCGGGGGGGGGGGCAGGGCCAGGCGAGACCCCGGGACACGCGAGTTCGCGTCAGGAGCCGGAGGGGGGCGGGGCTCTCTGGGGGCGGGGCTGAGGAGTTGTGAGGGGAGGTGTCAGGTTGACCCAGGACCCGCCCTTCCTGGGCTCGAGAGGACGGAGGTGCCCCGGGCAGGCTGGGAGTTGTAGTTCCTGGCCTGCCTCAGAGCGGAAGTGCGCCGGTTGCTCGGACAACGCGCCCTCCCGGTGCACTCTGGGAAGCGTAGTTCTCTGTCTCTCTCACGCGGCCTCTATTGCAGGAGGCCGTAACTGTCCCTTCGCCGCGCCTCCCGCCTCCCTGATTGGCGGAGAGCGCGGGACAGAGACTCGGCGCGGGGAGGCCCGGTTCCCTCGCCCGAGGCTCCCCCTTTGGCGCTGCGCCGCTGGGATCCGTGGGATCCGGGCGGGGGCTCGGGCAGAGGCGGGACTCCGGTCCCCGGGGGCACTTCGGCGGCGGGTGCCGCTGCGGCGGTAACTCGCCAGCGGGGGGGGCGGTCCTTCCGCCCCGGAGCGGAGGAAGCTCCTGGGCCCGGCCCCGCAAGGGTTTTCCAGGCCCCCCGGGGCGAGTGAAGGACCCTGCTCCAGGGGCCCCGAAAACTCCAGTGGGGGCCCCTGTGGGCCTGGGGCAACTGCCCTCCTGCCCCCGGGCGGCCCTGCCCCACATACCCCCCAGTCACTCATCACACGCTGGGCTAGTTCTTCAGGGGCCCCACTGCCCATCCAGGAGCCCCGTGGGCCTGTGGCCGAAGTGAGGGAAGCTCCCTGGGCTGGGCTGGGGTGGGTGTGACTCTTTTCCTGCCTTGTGTGTGCTGGGCTCACAAAGGCTGTTTGCTCCTCGGGGTGGGGGTGGTTTGGCCACAGGTGACGTGGTTTGCAGCCCGGTGGATGCCGCGGGGTGGCTGGAAGGGGGCGTGTGTGGTCCCATCGGGCCCCGTCCCCTCTGCCTGCAGAGCTGAGCACAGACAGGCCTGAGGGGCAGAGCAGGAGCTCTGGGAAGGAGAAGAGCAATATGAAGATGGAGTCTAAGACGAGGCCAGGTGACTTCTGTGGAGGGAGACGTGCTGGACAGCGCCAAGGATTGGGGAGACAACCAGGTGTGAGCCCAGGCTGCAGATTTCTAATTGTAGCTGTGATGGCAGAATGGGAGGAGGGTTGAAGCCGGAGCCCTGGGGTGTGGGAGTAGTGAGAAGAGGAGCCTCGCCACCGTTGCTTTTTCTTTTGTGTTGTGTTTCATACCAAGAGAAAATAAATCGCGGGACGGAGTCCAGCCCTGAGGTGAGATGGAAAGTGAGCGAGAGCAGTGACTGCGTGAATCCTGTTGATGCCAGGCAAGACCTGCCCAGCTGGGATCAGAGTAGCTGTCTCTGTCGGTGAGATATGTATCTGGTTTGGGAAGGGCTCTGGTCACAGTCCTCCTGGCTCCAGGCAGGGACTTCCTGTTACCTGGGTGTGGGTTTCCAGACTAGCTGTGGCTTCAAGGGAGATGATGTTGCCATTTGCGAGGGCTGATCATCTCTGGCCAGGAGTGGTGTGTGCTCCTAGCAGAAAGTTGGATCCATGAGGGTGACTCCTGTTCTGAGTTTCTTTCTTCCTCCGAGGTTTCTCTATGTTGGCCAACTTACACTCAAACTCTCTCTCCTTTCATGGACACCTGTCATGTTCAGTTGCCTGCATCCTCTTCCTCTGCTCCCCTCCCCAGTCTCCTATGGGCTCAGCTGGATCCATCTGCCCCGGGCAAGGTCTCTGCCATATTGGAAAGGATGTGTCCTGCCTGCCAGGATAAGGGGTTGCTCTTCCAACCCTCTATCTTCGGGGAGACCTCATTGGTGTAACTGGGTCACAGCATGAGTGGCCAGTCATGTCTTTGGGGCTGTGGGGTCTGAGACTGAGAGGGGTGGGCTCGTGGTCATGGCTTTGGGCACAGGAGAAGTGGGGCTGGGATTAGAGATTCCCAGAACCCTCCTTATCACCCGCTAGCTCCATTACTGCATCACCCAAAAGCCTCACTCAGGGTCCACTATGCCTCCTTGTGCTGGGCACTGCAGGGACAATCAGAGGGACAGCAGGATGCATGAGGAAATAGATGAGTGTGTGAGGCAGATGGGTGAAGGGGGGTGTGTGGCATACATTGGGGACGGATGGGGGTTGAGAGTTGGACGGACAGCGGGACAGATGGAGAGCTGCAGGGACGGATGGTGACGTCACAGGCTGGACTTGTGATGGGTTCAGCTCATGGCCGCTGGCCCTATCATCTCCTGCCCCCATCTGCCCGTCTGACTCTGCCCCTGTCTCTCGCAGGCAGCACTCAGCAGAGTCTGGCCCTGTCGTTACACTGGTGCCTACATCCAGTGTACACCTGTGTGTTATGTGCTCCTGGAGAGCTCAGGCGGGACAAGCATGCGGCTCACGGCTGCTGAACCAGCTACTCCAAAACTGCCACAGATCTCCCCTCCTTGGGCAGCAAGACCCTGGCTGGGGGGTTCCCTGTCCCTCCTCGCTGCCAACGCATCCTGCTCAGCACAGAGACCGAGGTCACCTGCCTCCGCCCAGCCTCTAGCTGGAGCTGCTCCAGCCCCGAATTGCTGGTATCCAGCCTGGCCGGAGTTGGTGCGATGTCCTAGCGGAGTCCGTTCTTTCTCCCCGGTAGATGACGATTTTCCCCACTGCAGTTAGTTGCTCTTTCTCTGCTTCCCATAGCCCTCCCCAGTGATAGTGACCCTGCTGGCCAGGCACGAGAGTGTCCTGTAGGGGGCCTCCTTGTAGGAGCAGTGACTCCTGGTGGTGAGGGGCAGCAATGCCTGGCATGTATCCCCCCTAGCATTGCTGCAGCGACCCCTGCTGGCCACTGAGGACAGTTGCCTATGTGACCCCACCATTGCCATTGTGCCTGTGAGCGCTGGTGGGTAGGTGAGGCAGCGCCCTGTATGTATATGAGCCATTGGGGCAGTGCCCTCTGCATATCCCACTCTCATCTCGGTGACTCGTGTTGTCCCAGTGGGGCAGTCCCCTGTGTATTTAGTCCCCCCAACCCCTGCCTTGGGCCAGTGACCACTGGTAGCCAGAGGAATCAGTGCCTGAGGTGTGTTTTTCACCTCCCCCAAGGTGGCAGGGTGCCTGGGTCGCCGTGTCAGGCAGTGCCCTCAGTATCTTCCAACCCCTTTGTGGCAGTGAGCCCTGCTCCTGGTGTGTGTCACTCCCCCACTAGGGATGTGCACTGGTGGCCAAGTATGGCAGTGCCCTGTGTGTAGCCCCTCTCTCCTGCCCCTGCCACCCAGGGTGACCAGATAGAAAGTGTGAAGAATCGGGACGGGGTGGAGGGTAATAGGCACCTGCATAAGAAAAAGCCCCAAATATTGGGACTGTCCCTATAAAATTGGGACATCTGGTCACCCTATCCCTTCTACCCTGAGCCAGGTATGGCAGGCACTGATCCCTGGCATCTCTGTGGGGCAATACCCTCTGTATATCCCCAATTGGGGCAGTGACCCTGTTGGTCAGGTGGGGCAGTGCCCTGTGTGTTTGTCCCCTATTTAGGTAGTGACCCTGGTGGCTAAGTGAGGCAGTGGCCTTTGATTTCCTCTTCTCTCCCCAGCCCCTCTCTCTCTGGGGTAGGGCCCCAGTTGGGGCACTACCCGATGTGTATCTCTACTAATTGGAGCAGTGACCTCCTGTGGTGCCCTGGTGTGGCAGTGCCCTATTGATATCTCCTCCCTCTCCCCACACCATTGTGGTAGTGGCCACTTCAGTCAGTGGCCTGTTTATCATCCCCTGCCCCAAACCACCACCATTGCAGCAGTGGCCCCTGGTGGCCATGTGCGGCAGTGCCCTGCATGTATCCCCCACAACCATTGCTGCAGTGACCCCAGGTGCCCAGTTTGAGTAGTAGCCTGTGTGTACCTCATCTCTTGGGGCAGTAACGTGGGGCCACGTAGGGCAGTGGCCTGTATGTACCATCTCCTCTGGAGCAGTGACCACTGGTGTCTTGGTGCTAAGATGCAGCCACCTCTGGGGTACATGGTGGGGCTGTTTACAGGACAATGGGGACAGGCCCCTGTTCCAGGAAGCAGGGGAATGTCTGGTGTTCAGGGCAGAGCGTTCCACCTTCTATTGAACTGTGATGCTCTGAGCACCTTTCCCTGCATGAAGAAGACCCTGTGTGGCTCCAAAGCTGGTCCAGTAACAGGTATCACCTCACCTGCCTTGTCTCCCTGGTACTCCGGCCACGGTCCAACTGCCCGTGCGCCGTTGGTCCTCAACCCGCCCCCAAGCACCCCCCCCCCCCAGTCTCTTAAGATGCCAAACCTCCCCTGGAGCCCAACCCAGGGGGGGGAGGCACCCCACCTGAAAACCCTATGGCACCATGGGAGTGGTAGTATCCACTGCCTCCATCTCCCACCAGCCAGGACAGGCCCCACAGCACCATGGGAGTGGTCGTGTCTCCTGCTTCCATTTCCTGACAGCCGCTGCCAGGCAGGGCCCAGACTTCCGTTTCTGGTGCGAGTCCGAAGCAGATGCTGCCATGAGGCGATGCTGGGAAGGGTGGTGCTGGTGTCAGGAGAAAGCAGGAGGAGTAGGTGGGGTCTGTGCTACTGTCCCCCTAATCCCTGCTCCCCCCCCCTCTGGCACCCAACCCTGAAGCTCTGCACCCCTAACCCTGTGCCCCCTCCAGTTCCCCTAACCCCTGCCTCCTCCCGCACCCGTAATCCCTGCACTGTGCCCCCTTGTCCCCTCACCCCTGCACCTCCACCTGTGCCCACTTGGGGAAACTGACCTGATGCACAGAGTAGCTGGCATTGCTGCTCGCTCCCCGCCGCCCCTGAACACTGCTCCTCCGCACATCGCTAGGGGCTGTGAGAGGGGGCACGGAGGAACATTGGGGGAGCAGTATCCGCTCATCACCGCTATCTCCCTTCTCTTCCTCCTCCCCATGCTCCTATGCCGGGAGGGAGCAGGGAGAAATCTGGGCACCACCCCAAGCAGCACTCCCTGCCAGCCGGGAGCAGTTTCTGACTTTACACCAGCAGCACACACCTCTCTGCTACCGTACAGCACCGCCCTTGACCATGGTACCCCTGGGCAATTCCCTGGTGGCACCCACCCCAAAGGCTGGCCCTGGCTATGGGCTTCAGAGGGAGTGAGCAGACCAGGCGGCCATGGAGAGGTCCAGCCCCTGTTCTCCTCTCCGAGCTGCTAGCAATCAGAGGCCAGGGACATGCTTCCATGCTGATGACAGGTACTGCTCGATAACGATGCCACCAACCGAAGATTGATTTTCCTGTCTAGTGGTTCAGGTTCTGTAGTGTCTGCATCAGAGTGTTGCTCTTTGAGGACTTCTGACAACGTTTCACACCTCGTCCCTCTTGGATTTTGGAAGGCTCTTCAGATTCTTAAACTTTGGCTCGAGCGCTGTAGCTGTCTCTAGAAATCTCACGTTATACCTTCTTTGCGTTTTGTCAAATTTGCAGTGAAAGTGTTCTTAAAGTGAACAACATGTGCTGGGTCATCACCCAAGACTGCCATAAAATGAAATATATGGCAGAATGCGGATAGAACCATGGAGCAGGAGACATACAGTTCTTCATCAAGGTCTTCAGTCACAAATTAACACGTTATTTTTTTAACGAGCATTATCAGCATGGAAGCATGTCCTCTGGAATGGTGGTTGAAGTATGAAGGCATATGGATGTTAGCATATCTGGCACGTTAATACCTTGCAACGCTGGCTACAAAAGTGCCATGAGAGAGCCTGTTCTCACTTTTAGGTGACGTATATAAGACACGGGCAGCACTATCTCCAGTAAATGTAAACAAACTTGTTTGTCTCAGCGATTGGCTGAACCCGAAGTAGGACTGACTGGACTCTAAAGTTTTACATTGTTTTCTTTTTGAGTGCACTTATGCAACAAAAAAAAAATCTACATATGCAAGTTGCACTTTAATGATAAAGAGATTGCACTATAGTACTTTATATTTTACAGTGTAAATATTTGTAATAAAACTATATATAGTCAGCACTGTACACTTTGTATTCTGTGTTGTAATTGTGTCAGCAACCTGCCCAGTTGCCTCGCTGCCAGGGGATGCAGACATTTCTGTAAGGCACATAAAGGGGCTATTTGGTGTTGAAGCAAATGCGAGGAATGTGCATTTATGAGAGGGAATTTCCATCTCTTCAGTAGCTGTACATCAGGGCCCCAGTGGCCTAATGGATAAGGCATTGGCTTCTGAAGCCAGAGATTGTGGGTTGAAGTCCCATCTGGGGTGAAAATCTACTTTCTTCCTGTATATTGCAAGGAAACCTTGGCCTTTATATTAAACAAGGAAGCTGGGAGATGTTTGAGCACAAAGTCCTGGATCTTGGGAACAATCACCAAAGGATATTAGAAGGCTCAGTCTGGTGACCTAATGGATGCAACCACACCTCCCCATCCCAGGGTAGTCCCATCTGAGACATTCCCCTCCTGCCCTGACAGGTGGGCTGTGCAGATGATGGTGGAGGGCAGCAGGAGAGGAGGTTGCACTAGTGCTGCCTGGGCTGTATCTGCACCAAAGATAAATGGAGGGGGTCATGCAGCCTGTGCCTGAAACTCCACAAGTGCTATGTTCACTCCCAGAACAAGTCAAATCCTGCACCAAGGATGGTGAATTCCCATGTGAGCACACAGTGCCCCTGTCCACCACACATGCTGCACACACATCAACTGCACTAAAAGAGACACAAACTGCACACTGAGGAGACAGCTGGTTTGTTTCAGGTTGCTTTTATTTCCAAAGGTACTGAAGTGTGGGGTCTCTTCTTTTTCCGTGGGCAGAAACGCAATGGAGGAGAATCTCACATCCCTTAGCTGCCAGGTGACAGTGGCAGGAAGAAAATGCACTGCAATGAAATTTAAAAAACATAAATAATTTAACAATGAGAAGTAATTAAATAAAAATAATCCAATGGACGCACATGCCGGTGGCTTGTTCCCAGCCCAGAGAGTGAGAAGCAGGGAGTGTGTGAAAGGCGGGTGGTTAAGTCTGAGGGAGCATATTCATAGTTTGTATAAGTTAAATTATAGCAGACCGCTACAAAATACTCCATTTGGTAACATCAGTACAGAATATAGAAATCTACAAGCAATACAGCCATACACAGTTAAGACAGGGTGTCCACTTAATACCAGAGTTCCCACAGCCAAATAGCTGGAAGTCCCTTCACAGTCACTGCTAAACAAAACAACATTGTGCAGAGCCAAGAGCAGCCCTGCTGTGCCATTAGGAAGGCCTGCAGGAGACGCAGCAAATCCATCTAGATTCTGTGCTTCTGCTTAGTAGTTACCAAGTGTGATCAATGAAAGGGTAGGTGGGTAGCTCCCTTTTTTGGACACCCAGCCAGTAGCTATAAAATTCCTCTGAGGCCTTGTCTACACTATGACTTTAGGTCGAATTTAGCAGCGTTACTGCCATTTAACCCTAGACCCATGCACACGACAAAGCCCTTTTTTTCAACTTAAAGGGCTCTTTAAATCGATTTCTTTACTCCACCTCCGACGAGGATTAGCACTGAAATCAGCCTTGCTGGGTCAAATTTAGGGTAGTGTGGACGCAATTCGATGGTATTGGCCTCCAGGAGCTATCCCAGAGTGCTCCATTGTGACCACTCTGGACAGCGTTTTCAACTCAGATGCACTGTCCAGGTAGACAGGAAAAGGGTCACAAACTTTTAATTTCATTTCCTGTTTGGCCAGTGTGGCGTGCTGATCAGCACAGTTGACCATGCAGAGCTCATGCAGAGCTCATCAGCATGATGTGCACATTGCCAGGCACATTGCCCGGCCTGTACTCTGTGAGAAGTCTATGACCATGTCTATGTCCTCATCACTCTTGTCACCGCACTGCTGTCACCTCCTTGCCTGTTTTCGCTTTTGCAGATTCTGGTTCTGCACTGAGAAAAGGCGTGAAACAATTGTCTGCCATTGCTCTGATGGAGGGAGGGGCGACTGATGGCATGGCTTACAGGGAATTAAAATCAACAAAAGGGGTGGCTTTGCATCAAGGAGAAACACAAACAACTTTGTCACACAGAATGGCCCTCTCAAGGATTGAACTCAAAACCCTGGGTTTAGCAGGCTGTTGATTTCACAAAACAAAACAAGTCAATTTCTTGTTTTGATTCATCTAGTTTTTACGTCTTAGGCTGGTAGCAAACAGTACAGTACAACTGCTAGCCATTGTCATCTCCTGGTTGCTTGGCAGAAGATGGGAATGACCTGGCTGAGTCACTCCCATGTCTGTCCATGCGCCCCAACTGACCTCAGTGAGATCAGCTAAAAGCAAGAACTATTAACACAGAATTCTGTTCAAAGCCAGAGAAGTCTTTCAGCCTCCTTCCTCTTGCCGGTTTCTCTCCTTCCTTCTGTTCAAAGACAGTTCCCTGTACACTCCTAGTTTGCACAAACCCACCCACTGACCTGTGACTAACAATCTCTCGCTGCTAACTCTTCCAGGAAAACAGGCCAAAGAAAGTGTCTGCAAGCGCTGCACCGCAGCCCCAATACTCTTTTCAGTTCCTTCCCACAGAACTTTCACTCCAGACCAGTCCAGTGCCTTGCTGTTGCTTGTCTAACCACTGCCAGAGGCAGTGGTTTCCCCAGGAATTGAAATTAGGGGTGTTCGAATTTACAGGGGTGTCAGGACCAATGAGATATATAAAAGAGATATGAATAAAGTAAATGTTTCGTTAGGATTATGCAAATTTAACATAAGAATAATGCAAGTTACACCAAAACACATAACAGGTCTAGATTTCTAAATAAATATAATTTTTTTTTAAAAGGATTTAATTTAAATTGACTTTTGAAAAGTAAGCCATCATGGTGAAAGAGGAAAGTCCTCTCATGGATCAGTAACTGGTTAAAAGATGGGAAACAAAGGGTAGGTATAAATTATCAGTTTTCAGAATGGAGAGAGATAAATAGTGGTATCCCTGAGGGGTCGGTACTGGGACCAGTGCTGTTCAACATATTCATAAATGATCTGGAAAAATGGGTAAACAGTGAGGTGGCAACATTTGCAGATGATACAAAACTATTCAAGATAGGTAAGTCCCAGGCAGACTGAGAAGAATTACAAAGGGATCTCATAAAACTGGGTGACTGGGCAACAAAAATGGCAGATGAAATTTAATGTTGATAAATGCAAAGTAATGTACATTGGAAAACAATCTCAACTATACATACAAAATGAAGGAGTCTGAATTAGCTGTTAACACTCAAGAAAGATCTTGCAGTCATTGTGGATAGTTCTCTGAAAACATCCTCTCAGTGTGCAGCGGCAGTCAGTGATTCCCAACATTCTGTTTGCTTTTTAAAAAAGAACAGGAGCACTTGTGGCACCTTAGAGACTAAGGCTATGGTTACACTTGCACTTCAAAGCGCTGCCGCGGCAGCGCTTTGAAGCGCTAAGTGTAGTCAAAGCGCCAGTGCTGGGAGAGAGCTCTGCCAGCGCTGTCCATACTCCACCTCCCTGTGGGGAATAACGTACAGCGCTGGGAGCCGCGCTCCCAGCGCTGGGGCTTTGACCACACTGGCGCCTTGCAGCGCCGCAATTTGCAGTGCTGGAGAGGGTGTGTTTTCACACCCTGCTGCAGCGCTGCAAATTTGCAAGTGTAGCCATGCCCTAACAAATTTATTTGAGCATAAGCTGCGGGCTACAGTCCACTTCATCGGATGTAGCCCATGAAAGCTTATGTTCTTTTTGCAGTACAGACTAACACGGCTGCTACTCTGAAACCTTCGCTTTTTTAAGAAAGGGGAGGCAGTGACCATGAGATGGTCGAGTTCAGGATCCTGACACAAGGAAGAAAGGAGAGCAGTAGAACAGAGACCCTGGACTTCAGAAAAGCAGACTTCAACTCCCTCAGGGAACTGATGGGCAAGGTCCCCTGGGAGAATAACATGATGGGGAAAGGAGTCGAGGAAAGCTGGCTGTATTTTAAAGAAACCTTATTGAGGTTGCAGGAACAAACCATCCCGATGTGTAGGAAGAAAAGTAAATATGGCAGGCGACCAGCTTGGCTTAACAGTGAAATCCTTGCTCGTCTTAAACACAAAAACAGCTTACAAGAAGTGGAAGATTGGACAAATAACCAGGAGGAGTATAAAAGTATTGCTCAGGCATGCAGGAGTGAAATTAGGAAGGCCAAATCACACTTGGAGTTGCAGCTAGCCGGAGATGTTAGGAGTAACAAGAAGGGTTTCTTTAGGTATGTTAGCAACAAGAAGAAAGTCAAGGAAAGTGTGGGCCCCTTGCTGAATGAAGGAGGGAACCTAGTGACAGAGGATGTGGAGAAAGCTAGTGTACTCAATGCTTTTTTTGCCTCTGTCTTCACAGACAAGGTCAGCTCCCAGACAGCTGCACTCTGCAGCACGGTATGGGGAGGAGGTGACCAGCTCTCTGTGGAGAAAGAAGTAGTTCGGGACTATTTAGAAAAGCTGGACGAGCACAAGTCCATGGGGCCGGATGCACTGCATCCGAGGGTGATAAAGGAGTTGGCCGATGAGATTGCAGAGCCATTGGCCATTATCTTTGAAAAATCATGACGATTGGGGGAGGTCCCGGATGACTGGAAAAGAGCTAATGTAGTGCCCATCTTTAAAAAAGGGAAGAAGGAAGATCCAGGGAACTACAGGCCAGTCAGTCTCACCTCAATCATGGAACAGGTCCTCAAGGAATCAAATCTGAACCACTTAAAGGAGGGGAAAGTGATCAGGAACAGTCAGCATGGATTCACCAAGGGCAAGTCATGCCTGACTAACCTAATTGCCTTCTATGATGAGATAACCGGCTCTGTGGATGAGGGGAAAGCAGTGGATGTGCTATTTCTGGACTTTAGCAAAGCTTTGATACAGTCCCCCACAATGACTGGGAATTTTCAGCTTAGAAAAGAGATGACTAAGGGGAGATATGCTAAAAGTCTATAAAATCTTGACTGATGTGAAGAAAGTGAATAAAGTAAATGTTTTGTTAGGATAATGGAAATGTAACATAAGGAAAATGCAAGTTACACCAAAACACATAACAGATCTAGATTTCTAAAAATTTATATAATTTAAAAAAAAGTATTTAATTTAAATTGACTTTTGAAAAGTAAGCCATCATGGGGTAAGAGGGAAGATCCTCTCATGGATCAGTAACTGGTTAAAAGATGGGAAACAAAGGGTAGGAATAAATTATCAGTTTTCAGAATGGAGAGAGATAAAAGTGGTATCCTTGAGGGCTCAGTACTGGGACCCCTCAAGGGGTCCTATTCAACATATTCATCTGGAAAATGGGTAAACAGTGAGGTGGCAAAATTTACAGATGATACAAAACTATTCAAGATAGTTAAGTCCCAGGCAGACTGCGAAGAGCTACAAAGGGATCCCATGAAACTGGGTGGCTGGGCAACAAAATGGCAAATTAAATTCAATGTTGATAAATGCAAAGTAATGCACATTGGAAAGCAATCTCAGCTATACATACAAAATGATGGCATCTGAATTAGCTGTTAACACTCAAGGAAGAGATCTTGGAGTCATTGTGGATAGTTCTCTGAAAACATCCACTCCACGTGCAGCAACAGTCACAAAAGCAAACAATGTTGGGAATCATTAAGAAAGGGATAGATAATAAGACAGAAAATATCATATTGCCTCTATATAAATCTATGGTACGTGCTCACCCTGAATAGTGTGTGCAGATCTGGTCACCCATCCTAAAAAATATATATTGGAATTGGAAAAGGTACAGAGATGGGCAACTAAAATGATGAGGGGTATGAAACAGGAGGAGAGATTAAAGCGACTGGGAATTTTCAGCTTCGAAAAGAGATGACTAATGGGGATATGATAGAGGTCTATAAAATCTTGACTTGTGCGAAGAAAGTGAATAAGGAAATTTTATTTAATCCTTCACATAACACAAGAACTAGCAGTCACCCAATGAAATTAATAGGCAGCAGATTTTAAAAAAACAAAAGGAAGTATTTCTTCACACAATATAAAGTCAACCCAGGGAACTCTTTGCCAGGGGATGCTGTGAAGACCAAAACTATAACAGGATTTTAAAAAGAACTAGATAAATTCCTGGAGAACAGGTCCATCTGTGGCTATTAGCCAGGATGAGAGGGATGCAACACCATGCTCTGAGTGTCCCTAGCCTGTTTGCCAGAAGCTGGGAGTGGGCAACAGGGGATGGATCACTTGATGATTCCCTGTTCTGTTCATTCCCTCTGAAGCACCTGGCCTTGACCACTGTTGTAAGACAGGGCACTGGGCTATATGGACCATGGGTCTGACCCAGTATGACCATTCTTATGTAAAAATTAATTATAATAAAAATGTTTAGTACAGAAACTCCCAACATAATGACCTCCCAAGATAGCAACAATGTGAGATAACAACCTTGGCAAATACTGCATTTTAAAAATCTTGGCCTACTGGGAAACATATTTATATAAGTTTCCATTCCCAGTCACAAATCTAGCATTCTGGAGCAAAGTGACTAAAATATAGTCCAACAAACAAATGTTTATTTAACGTGCCCCTCACTTTTCCCTCCACTGCACTCCGCTCACTGGTGTTGTCCTTGGTCAGTGGAGACTCAGAGTTCAGAGGTGCTTTCACGTGAGTACACCTTCCAGGTGGGGACAAAAGGCAAAGTTTGCTCTGGCAACGGCTGTTCATTGTGCCACTGTTCACTCCACCACTCTGTTGCCAATGGCCCTGCACAGTCACCTTCTGCTGTCACCTACCACTGTGACCTCTGCGATTTGGTCTCTTGAGGTTCCACCAGCTCTCAGCTATTTCAACATTAACAAGTCACTGGGACCAGATGGCATTCACCCAAGAGTTCTGAAAGAACTCAAATGTGAAGTTATGAACTATTAACTAAGGTTTGTAACCTGTCCTTTAAATCGCTTCGTACCCGATGACTGGAAGTTAGCTAATGTAACGCCAATATTTAAAAAGGGCTCTAGGGGTGATCCTGCAATTACAGACCGTAAGTCTAACGTCGGTACCGGGCAAATTAGTTGAAACAATAGTAAAGAATAAAATTGTCAGACACATAGAAAAACATAAACTTTTGAGCAATAGTCAACATGGTTTCTGTAAAGGGAAATCGTGTCTTACTAATCTATTAGAGTTCTTTGAAGGGGTCAACAAACATGTGGACAAGTGGGATCCGTGGACATAGTGTACTTAGATTTCCAGAAAGCCTTTGACAAGGTCCTCACCAAAGGCTCTTACGTAAATTAAGCTGTCATGGGATAAAAGGAAAGGTCCTTTCATGGATTGAGAACTGGTTAAAGGACAGGGAACAAAGGGTAGGAATTAATGGTAAATTCTCAGAATGGAGAGGGGTAACTAGTGGTGTTCCCCAAGGGTCAGTCCTGGGACCAATCCTATTCAATTTATTCATAAATGATCTGGAGAAAGGGGTAAACAGTGAGGTGGCAAAGTTTGCAGATGATACTAAACTACTCAAGATAGTTAAGACTAAAGCAGATTGTGAAGAACTTCAAAAGATCTCACAAAACTAAGTGATTGGGCAACAAAATGGCAAATGAAATTTAATGTGGATAAATGTAAAGTAATGCACATTGGAAAAAATAACCCCAACTATACATACAACATGATGGGGGCTAATTTAGCTACAACGAGTCAGGAAAAAGATCTTGGAGTTATCGTGGATAGTTCTCTGAAGATGTCCACGCAGTGTGCAGAGGCGGTCAAAAAGCAAACAGGATGTTAGGAATCATTAAAAAGGGGATAGAGAATAAGACTGAGAATATATTATTGCCCTTATATAAATCCATGGTACGCCCACACCTCGAATACTGTGTACAGATGTGGTCTCTCACCTCAAAAAAGATATTCTAGCACTAGAAAAGGTTCAGAAAAGAGCAACTAAAATGATTAGGGGTTTAGAGAGGGTCCCATATGAGGAAAGATTAAAGAGGCTAGGACTCTTCAGTTTGGAAAAGAGAAGACTAAGGGGGGACATGATAGAGGTATATAAAATCATGAGTGATGTTGAGAAAGTGGATAAGGAAAAGTTATTTACTTATTCCCATAATACAAGAACTAGGGGTCACCAAATGAAATTAATAGGCAGCAGGTTTAAAACAAATAAAAGGAAGTTCTTCTTCACGCAGCGCACAGTCAACTTGTAGAACTCCTTACCTGAGGAGGTTGTGAAGGCTAGGACTATAACAATGTTTAAAAGGGGACTGGATAAATTCATGGTGACTAAGTCCATAAATGGCTATTAGCCAGGATGGGTAAGAATGGTGTCCCTAGCCTCTGTTCGTCAGAGGATGGAGATGGATGGCAGGAGAGAGATCACTTGATCATTGCCTGTTAGATTCACTCTCTCAGGGGCACCTGGCATTGGCCACTGTCGGTAGACAGATACTGGGCTAGATGGACCTTTGGTCTGACCTGGTACGGCCTTTCTTATGTTCTTATGTTATGTAACCCCAGCCAAAATCTATCACTTGGACAACACAGCTCTGTTTGCTGGATCCCTAGGTAGATTAGGTGTGAATGTAAATATAATCTGGCTCTGAAGCCTTAGCCCCCAGCTCATCACTAGCTGTCGGGGAGAACTCATTTAGACTTTGCTTACAAATCATCATTTGAAATTATTAGGTTGGCCAACATCACCGAAATGAATGCACTGACATCATAAAAAACAGCTGTATAAGGAAGCAAGGAAGCTAGTCTATGTTCATACTTTTCAAATCTATTATACTTTTTCAGATACACATATTTTATCATACACTGTATAAGCTTTTAAAGTGTGTATTAATGTTTCAGTTTAAATTCAGATTTCCAAACAGTCACTAAATTGGTATGTAACTAGCTCACAAAACTGGGGGGGGGGGGAAATTCAGGGGGGGGTGTAGGGAAATCACTGGCCAGAGGTGAAAGTAAGCCGGTACGGGCCGGTACGGAGGACCAGTAAGGAAAGGAGGCTGGCTGAGGGGGAGAAGCCTGCCCCTGCATAAGAATAGTTTAATCTCAGCTGTTCCCTGAGCTGTTCAGCCCCCGGGGTTAGGAGCGCTTTCTGGCATTCTTGTTAATTTCACTCACAGTAGCTTGGGGGAGGGAGGAGAGTGTGTTTGACCATGGCAGGAGCAGTCCTCTTCTGCCCCCGGGATGAGGGAATCTCTCCAATACTAATATACACAACAAATACAAGCATTTGGCTGCACATCTTAAATCCAGAGCTAATAAAAGCAGGTGGAAGGGGAAAATTCACTGTACTGTACTGTACTGTCCTGTCCCCTCTCTCCCTCTCCCTCTCTCCTGCAGACAAAGCTCTGCATTCCTCCCCAGCCCCTGACAGCAGGGGCTCTGCTCAGTGCCAGACAGGAAGAAAGCATGGAGCCTAGTGTCTCCAGCCTCGCTGGAGGAGGAGGGAAGACACAGAGAAAAATGGGACAGTGAGTTTTCACTTTTTCAGGCTTATTCCAATAGTAAAGTTTTATTACAGACAGTACTGATAGTAGTAATAGTAGTTTTATTTTCTCTATCTATGTCATGCAATGGGAGGGATCCATGAAGTATGTAGGAGAGGTGGGTTGCTTATGATTGGACTATATGGGTAAGAAATATAAATTACTTTCACCCCTGCCCAAACCTCAGGACTCCCAGCCACCTCTGCAGCTGTTAGCTCCAGGGGTGATTTAAAGGGCCTGGCTCCTAGCTTCAGCCAAATCCGCAAGCCCTTTAAATCCTAATTTAAAAGCCCCAGAATTTAAAGGCCCCACCTCTTCCAATAGAGGCCGCACCTCCTCCGGTTGAGGAACCATCCCCTCCACTGGACTCTGGAGTACTGCCAAGTCCTTTAAGTCACTTTTATCCCTGATCACTGCACACATCTGCTATACCATACTCTGAGCTGATTCCTGACTTGTATGCTCAATACAGCCTTACTGATCTGTGGTGCAGTGGGTCAGTATGTTTGTTAACGGAAAGGATGGTGGTTCAAGCCCTGCAGGGACAGTAGTAAGCCTGTGCTACTTCCTTGCTCCCTGAGGCCTGCTGGGAGCCTCAAAGGCCCCATTTTGCTTCCTCTTGGCCTCAGTGCTTTCAGCTGGTGGCCCGAAGAGCGGGCTGGATGCCATTCAGAAACCCATCTCCCAGCAGCCGTGCCGGAGGCTCAGGCTTAATCCTCAAGGCCGAGCCCAAAAACTTTCAGCCGGGAACATTTCGCTCCCTCCTGCCTCCACCCAAGCGGCAAGGGAGAAGCGGACGAGACACGCTGGCTTGAAGACGCCTCCCTCCCACTTCCCTGTAGGCTGTGCAAAGCTCTTGGCCTGCTTCATGCCTCGTCAGGAAAGTGCGGCCATGTGGCCCAAGCCTGAGTCACGTCCGCAGCCTGGCCCACCCCGGCTGACGGCGCGCAGAGCCACGTGCAAGGAGCAGATAAACAATCTCCAAGGAAAAGAGCTGGAATTTTTCATCTTATTTTCACCTAGTCCTTACTAAGGAAACTAGCAAACAATTGCCCTTTGTAAAGAAACACTGCAACGAACTACAGTACAAACCCAAATGAGCACAGCAGGAGGCTATCCCGGCTATCCACATCTGGCCCTGTTTCATTACAAACTTCCTTTCTGTAATGATGTTCTGGTAATAAGGGGGCAATCAGTTGTCAAAGGTAGCTCTTGCCATGGTAGCCAGGTTGCTAGTCATTCTCCCCAAGTGTAAGAACATAAGAACGGCCGTACCGGGTCAGACCAAAGGTCCATCTAGCCCAGTATCTGTCTACCGACAGTGGCCAATGCCAGGTGCCCCAGAGGGAGTGAACCTAACAGGCAATGATCAAGTGATCTTCCTCCTGCCATCCATCTCCATCCTCTGACAAACAGAGGCTAGGGACACCATTCTTAACCATCCTGGCTAATAGCCATTTATGGACTTAGCCACCATGAATTTATCCAGTTCCCTTTTAAACATTGTTATAGTCCTAGCCTTCACAACCTCCTCAGGTAAGGAGTTCCACAAGTTGACTGTACGCTGCGTGAAGAAGAACTTCCTTTTATTTGTTTTAAACCTGCTGCCTATTAATTTCATTTGGTGACCCCTAGTTCTTGTATTATGGGAATAAGTAAATAACTTCTCCTTATCCACTTTCTCAACATCACTCATGATTTTATATACCTCTATCATATCCCCCCTTAGTCTCCTCTTTTCCAAGCTGAAGAGTCCTAGCCTCTTTAATCTTTCCTCGTATGAGACCTTCTCCAAACGCCTAATCATTTTAGTTGCCCTTTCTGAACCTTTCACGGAAACTGATGGACTACAAGCCGTCAGGAACAGTATCCCCAATAATGTCATGGCAAACCTGGTGGCTGAACTTCGTGACTTTGTCCTCACCCACAACTAGTTCACATTTGGGGACAATATATACCTTCAAGTCAGCAGCACTGCTATGGGTACCCGCATGGCCCCACAGTATGCCAACATCTTTATGGCTAACTTAGAGCAATGCTTCCTCAGCTCTCGTCCCCTAACGCCTCTACTCTACTTGTGCTACATTGATGACATCTTCATCATCTGGACCCATAGAAAAGAAGCCCTTGAGGAATTCCACCATGATTTCAACTATTTCCATCCCACCATCAACCTCAGCCTCGACCAATCCACACAAGAGATCCACTTCCTGGACACTATAGTGCTAATAAGCAATGGTCACATAAACTCCACCCTATACCGGAAACCTACTGACCACTATACTTACCTACATGCCTCCAGCTTTCATCCAGGACACACCACACAATCCACTGTCTACAGCTAAGCTCCAATCCCTCAAACAGAGACAAACACCTACAAGCATAGGCGCCGACTCCGTGGGCTCTGGGGCTGGAGCAGCCATGAGGAAAAATTGATAGGTGCTCTGCACCCACCAGCAGCATCCTGCCCCGTCCCCGACATCCCAGCTCACCTCCACTTCTGCTCTGCCTCCTCCCAGAGCATGCCTCCACGTCCTGCTTCTCCCCACTCCCTTCCAGTGCTTGCGCCATGAAATAGCTGTTTCACGCGGCAAGCGCTGGGAGGGAGCGGGGAGGAGGAGGAATGCGGCGTGCTTTGGGAAGAGGCAGGGCTGGAGCGGGGATTTCATAGAATCATAGAATCATAGAATTCAAGATCAGAAGGGACCATTATGATCATCTAGTCTGACCTCCTGCAAGATGCAGGCCACATAAGCCGATCCACCCACTCCTTAGCAAGTGACCCCTGCCCCATGCTTCGGAGGAAGGCGAAAAACCTCCAGGGCCATTGCCAATCTACCCTGGAGGAAAATTCCTTTCCGACCCCAAATATGGCGGTCAGCTGAACCCCGAGCATGCGGGCAAGACTCTCCAGCCAAACCCTCTGGAAAAGGTTATATCATACCCTTGACCCATTGTACTATTTACCAGTGTGGCAATTTAATTGACCTATTGACTAAGCCCGTTATCCTATCATACCATCTCCTCCATAAACTTATCTAGCTTAATCTTAAAGTCATGGAGGTCCTTCGCCCCCACTGTTTCCCTCGGTAGGCTGTTCCAGTATTGCACTCCCCTGATGGTTAGAAACCTTCATCTAATTTCAAGCCTGAATTTCCTGACTGACAATTTATATCCGTTTGTCCTCGTGTCCACATTAGCACTGAGCTGAAATAATTCCTCTCCTTCCCTGGTATTTATCCTCTGATTTATTTAAAGAGTGCAATCATATCTCCTCTTATCCTTCTTTTGGTTAAGGAAAACAAACCGAGCTCCTCAAGTCTCCTTTCATACGAAAGGCCTTCCATTCCTCGGATCATTCTAGTGGCCCTTCTTTGTACCCGTTCTAGTTTGAATTCATCCTTCTTAAACATGGGAGACCAAAACTGCACACAATACTCCAAATGAGGTCTCACCAACGCCTTATATAATGGGACTAGCACCTCCTTATCCCTACTAGAAATACCTCGCCTAATGCAACCCAAGACCGCATTAGCTTTTTAATGGCCACATCACATTGCCTACTCATAGTCATCCTACGATCAACCAGGACCCCTAGGTCCTTCTCCTCCTCCGTTACTTCCAACTGGTGCGTCCCCAGCTTATAACTAAAGTTCTTGTTAGACATCCCTAAATGCATAACCTTACACTTCTCACTATTGAATTTCATCCTGTTACTAATACTCCAGTTTACAAGGTCATCTAAATCTCCCTGGAGAATATCCCGATCCTCTTCCGAATTGGCAATACCCCCCAACTTGGATTTGGGGAGGGGTCCAATGGGGGCGGGGCTGGGGGCAGGGGTTGGGAGGTGCAAGCAACAAAAATTGGTGCTGTGCCTACAAGATCTCCATCAAGCATTCT
This sequence comes from Mauremys reevesii, assembly GCF_016161935.1. Lineage (NCBI taxonomy): Eukaryota > Metazoa > Chordata > Testudines > Geoemydidae > Mauremys > Mauremys reevesii. The sequence continues at coordinate 34,789,506 of NC_052639.1, forward strand.
TAAAACTACAATACCCACCTGCTGAAGTGACAAAAATGGATTGACAGATCCAGAAGAGTACCCTGAAGTCACCTACCACAGGACAGGCCCAACAAAGAAAATAACAGAACACCACTAGCCGTCACCTTCAGCCCCCAACTAAAACCTCTTCAGCGCATCATCAAGGATCTACAACCTATCCTGAAGGATGATCCCTCACTCTCACAGACCTTGGGAGACAGGACAGTCCTCGCTTACAGACAGCCCCCCAACCTGAAGCAAGCACACACCATACAACATAAACACTAACCCAGGAACCTATCCTTGCAACAAAGCCCGATGCCAGCTCTGTCCACATATACATTCAAGTGACACCATCATAGGACCTAATCACATCAGACACGCCATCAGGGGCTCGTACACCTGCACATCTACCAAGGTGATATATGCCATCATGTGCCAGCAATGCCCCTCTGCCATATACATTGGCCAACCCAGACAGTCTCTACAGAAAAGAATAAAAGGACACAAATCAGACGTCAAGAATTATATTATAAGAATTAAAACCAGTCGGAGAAAACTTCAACCTCCTGGACACTCGATTACAGACCTAAAAGTCGCAATTCTTCAACAAAATAACTTTTCCAAAAAAAATTTCCCCATGCTAATTTTTCCCCTAGTGTTACTCACACCTTCTTGTCAACTGTTTGCTATCCTGATTATCATTACAAAAAGTTTTTTTTCTCCTGCTGATAATATCCCACCTTAATTGATTAATCTTGTTAGAGTTGGTATGGCAACTCCCATTTTTCATGTTCTTTGTATATATATTTTCCTACTGTATTTTCCACTGCATGCATCTGATGAAGTGGGTTTTAGCCCACGAAAGCTTATGCCCAAATAAATTTGTTAGTCTCTAAGGTGACACAAGTACTCCTCGTTCTATAAACTACAATAGGGCCAGCATTTCATCCCATGATATCAAAATTCATCTTAGTAAAAGTATCAATGAATCAGTTTGCAGGATTTATATCAAGCATCCTAAAGTAGTTTACATATTGCTCTAATTAAGAGATCATCTCTCTGCTGGAGAATGTTATCTTAGGATAATGGTCTCCCGCTGCCGAAGCATTTATGGAAAAAATGTTGACGTGTGATATTTATTTTCAAAACCTAAGGCATTGATCCTCTCTCAATGTTCTGTTACGATGACTTTGTTTCTGTTCAAATTATCAGAATATATATCTAATAATTTTCTCAGCTGAATGTTGAAGCAGTAAAGTAACAGATGTTTCCCAAACAGTTATTGACCTGAAGCATCGTGATTCGTTTAGAACAACTTATTGTTTGATTCAGCCAGTCAGATCAGTTCAGTTTATCCATAAAAACACATGCAGAGAAAGTTGACAATGGTGATGGGGAGAGGGTGGGTGAGAGGGGCTGAGCTGTTGTCTTAAATACTCTTTATGCATCTGATTAATTAGCACAGATTTAATTTAATATACATCTGGTTTAAAATTGGAAGAACTTTACTACTTACTCTCTACTTTCTCTTCATGTAAATTCAAGCATTGCACTATGCAAACTTGGGACAGCTATAATGTTTTGTTTGTTTGTTTGTTTTCTCAAAATATCAAATCAATATAAATTGTGTTACTTAAAAACATTGCTGTCATTTAAAAAATAAAAACATCAGGCCTGATCCAAATAGAACATGAAAAGCCCACTCAGCCATTCCTGACCGATGAGTGAGAAGTTTTCCAGGCTGAGTGTGAGGACTTAAAGCAACAATTTCTGCAGAATTTAAGATTATATTTTAAAAAATATCTTTAACTCTTGTGTATGTAAAGAACCTTCAATCTGTGACCTAAATGTAAAATGATATTGTCCTGAGTCTGCAGGCAGCTCCAGTGCCTCAGCTTCTGCTGCTTACAAATTTGCCAGGAAAAGGAAATTAAGAAGATTGGTCAGCCTCATAGTTCCTATTCAGAACATTGTGGACAACAGTGTAACATTTAGATTTCATGCTGCTGCTGGGGAAAGCTATGAGAGGCCTCAAAAGCAGGCACTAGAGTTCTGAAAAGGGGAGGAAGACTGAAGAGGAGAGGCTGGGGGGAAGAGACATCTTTTCCACCATCCTCTTCATAACAGCCAAGGCGTCTGGGAGAGTGAAAGAATATTGGAAACCCCCTCACACAGCAAACAGCAGGTATTGCAGGAGGAGAAGAGACAGCTCCTTTTCCTTCCAGCAGCTATAGGAGGGCAATGTTTTAAACATTTCAGACACCTAACACTTAAAGAACCTGAATCTCTAAACAGGACTCAGGGAGGGCATTCTGATAAAAATCCCAGCACCTTCCCTCTTCTGACATTTGGGGAAGAGGAGTTCTCTGGGCTTCTCCCCTGGGCATCGCCCTGATCCCACCCTCCTATATTTCATATTTACTGCTGATTGATAGATTTAACCCTCCAGTTAGTTTAGTGGCTTTAGCTGGTTTTGTCAAGCTCTGTTATTGTCTCTAATTACTCCATCAGCACAGGGAAAATACAATGAATCAGCCTGGCTGATTCTCCTCTGTGTGTCTTTAAAAATACAGTGAATTTAAAAGACACTATTATTGTTTATTTTTTGTTTGCACAGGTTCCATTCTGGGAGCTATGTATACAAGTCATTGTTAAACCCCAGGAACATCTGAGTTCAACTCCTTTAAAATAATGTTTGAACTATAAAGAAAATTAAACAGCGATTTCTTTTGAAATGTCAAGCTATTTTGCCCTTTTCTAAAAAATTCTCCGTGTCAACTAAGTCCTTGGACTTAGTTATTTTATGTTCAATACCCACATGAGTAACTCATGGGTGCTGGGAATCCTTGCAAGGGGGGACACAAGGAAGCACTCTCCTCCTCAGTATGCAAAATGGGAAAAGATCAATGGCTGGAGTAGCTTCCACTGCTCTAATACCCTATTAAAGTCAATGATTTAGGTACATAACTATAGGCACTCAAGTATGGAAATTTTGGCCTATGTGACTTGACCAGGGCCACAGTGGGAGCCAGTGTCAACGCTAGGATTAGTCCTTTGTTCTCATCCCCAGCCCACTACATACTATATTGCCTCTTCTATTTGTCTGCCCCTTTGTGGTCAAACGTCATGCTGGATGCTCAGCAGAAGAACTTGTGATGGTCCTAGTGTATCAACGGTAGCCTGAGTGGTGCTGCCCACTCCAGCTGCAAAATGATCTGGGGCCTTCCCAAAAATCAAAGAGCTTCTGGCTGTGATTTGTCAGTCCTCAAAGGCCAGCCAGGTGACTGTAAATAACTCACAATCATTAGGAAAAATCAGTGTCAAGATTCCAACTCTAGCAGTCAGACAACATTGGTTCAATTTACAAGAGATTACTTTGTATATTCCTTGGTTCCCCAAATCAGGAAGGGCCTGTGACCACAGGTCCTGCAGGGTACAAAGGGCAGGTCTACATCCCTTTTCTCTTTGTGCATAGTCCTGCCTGCTACCTTTTCAGTTTCAGTTCTGCTACCACAGTACTGATCAGCACATTCTTCAGTAGCATAGGGAAGGGCAGGCACCATCACACAAGGACTATTACACAGAGACCTGCCAAATGCACACAGCAAACAAATGAAAACAAGAGATGAAAATGTTATTTTTCATTAATCCCTTTCAGTGACAGCAACCTCCGTGGCTAATTGTAACAATAGTAGATGCAGCATTTTCTGATTGAAATGATTTTCAAGTTGTGGGTGCCCTTTATGAACAGTAATTGCCTACATCTGTGACACAAGTACTTTTCAATTCCATTAAACCTGGGGTTTTGCTCAATTACACACGATATCTTGGAATTTTTCTGGCATATTCATCATCACATACATCACCTACAAGACTCCTGCCATAACAAGGGGTTCTTTATAGGGGTTTGAAATTATTAAAGTGACCCAGCACTTTTCAATTGTAACAGCTCAGGACAAAGTAGATCTCCCTGATCCCACTTATGTAGCTATTTAAATGTAACCTAGTTTTAAGGTGGCCTAACTTACTGATATTTTTGACACGTTTTCAAAAAGTGGCCTCTATTTAAATCCATGCAAATATCTGTATGCACACTTTCTGAGCACTGCAAGTCTGAATCTATCACCTGTGCATGCATCTGCTGTTACCTGAAACATGCACATGCTGCTATTTGCATGAAAACTTCTACACGCCTGAATAGAGGAGGATCCTTTGAAAATGTGGCCTTTTAATTATATTTCATACTCCACAAGAGTAGCCTAAAAACAACAACGGGATATAATAAGGCCCTGGCATCAAATGAATAAGGAACAATATAAAAATCAGCAGCACTTTATAAAGAGGACAGGAACAAAATATACAGTAACCGTAAAACCAACAGATAAAACAAAACCCAGATTTCCCAGGTGCAATCTAACAGGACAATTTTGCATTCATAACTCTAGCAATACTCATCTATTTCAGCATGTAATGATCCTGTTTAAAGTATTCAGGAGACAATAAACTCTGGCCCCAGTGCTTGCACATGTTCACTTTGTTGAGTGTGGCTCACATATCTGGACCTCCCAGCTGTTAACAGCTTCACCAACCACCCTCTGTCTTTGCTTCTGTGTATGTCACTTCATTCTGGCTCTGCAAGGTGTCTGAAGTCCCAAATGCCACTTGTCCTTCTGTAAACCTATCCCAGCTGTATCCTCCTCCAACTGCCTCCTTTGGGGTTCAATTCTACACCATTGAAATCAATGGAATTTTTCCATTGACTTCAATTAGAGCAAGATCGGGCCCTCCAGCAATTTCCACCCAGTTCTTTCTATTATGATTTGTACCAATCAGGGTTCAGGGCCTCATTGTTCTAGGCACTGTCTAACAAAATAATGGCCCCGTGCCCCAAATATTCTGCAGCATCATCCAAAAGATGCCAGAAATGCAGTCCAGTGAATTACCTTGATAACCTCTGGTGTAATCTTTCTTAATATCTGTGGTTTCTAAGTCTATCAATTACTAGACAATTAAATTAAGGGGGTTAAGTTACACAGTGGTTTCTGAGAGCAACTGTTTTGAAAATCCAGTTAAAAATGTATTTTAAAGGTAAATAAATGCATAATCTTTGCCTGAAACACAAGCAATATGGATTTTTTTAAAATGTGTGCTACCATCTCCAAGCCTCATCCTCTCTCCAGTGAAATCCCTCTTCAAATGCCTGCACTTTTTCATTTCCACCCATGCCCTTTCCCTTTTGCCTTTACAGAGCTATTAAATTTGTTAGTCTCTAAGGTGCCACAAGTACTCCTCATTCTTTATGTAATGATGTACTTCTAATAAAGAATTTAATTCTAATTTTTGCCTAGAGTGACTCTGACTTTCAAATTATATTTAAATATAGGAACTTATGGAATGGTTTAGGAATAAAAATAAATTAACATGTACAGAAATATGAAATAGAAAAACAAATAGGACAATTTCACTGCTCTACATGGGAAAAACCCACACAGATCTTATTTCATCTTGTGAATTTTTCTGCAGACTAAGCTAAGGGGAAAGAAAGAGTTTCTCTAATTGTTTTAAACCATGGATGAAAAGAACCTAACATGATCACCCTTGATTAACATGCTTATTATATAATATATAAACAGGGAAACCAGGAGACAACCCTGGGCCACGAAAATAAATAAGGAAGCTTTCACGAGAATCAAAACAAAGCATCATTCAGAGTCTGTAAACAACTGAGCCGCTGATCCTAAAACTCATATTATAGGTAGACATGTACCTCTTTCTCTCTATTTGAAATAGTTAGATAACATCCTTAATGTTTTATTATTCTTCATGTCTCCACATTAATCCTTTTATATTGATAGTTCCCAATGTATCCTCTGCCAAGAAATGGACTTTGTGCAGAAAAATCCATTTTCTAGTGCCAAAGATATTGATAATTAACATTTATGTCATGAAACTTGTAATACCAGTTTGCTAAAATAAAGCTAAGCTTTTATTATTATTTTAGAGTTTAATTTAGTCATCAAAGGTTACTCAGCTTCATGTTTATAAATTATACAGGGCAGGGACTTAACTCCTCTTGATCAACCTGTTTTGGAATTATGACTGTACAAGTAAGGAGGTTCATAACCTTGTTTGAATATCTGATCCAGCCTTGAAAGAAGGTGATTTATGGGATCGACAAACCCTCATCATTTCAAGAATCGGCATCTGAGAACAAGATTTTCCTCTATAACACAAAGAGCAGAGCAAATCAGTTAAGTCTCTACTAGAAGCTACAACTTTGTTTATGTAAGAGTCATACAAGGTTACAAGGTCTGAGAATAGTCTGCTACTAAGAGTATGGATTTTAGAACAAATAAATAGCTACATACTGCATAAAAATTTGGAAGTTTTGAAACTACTTCTCTGATAATTCAGCACTACCCATGCTACAGCATGTTCTAATTTACCATTTGGTATATGCTTTTGAAAATACTGAAAGTACATGCCAGTGGTCAACTAAATCATAGAAAATTCAAGCCCTATTTTACATGATGGGTGAGACATTGAAAACTGCATGACTTAGAAATGCCAGTCCCATTAAAAGTTAATGAGACTTATGTTCCTAAATCACTTACTCTCTTTTGAAAATCTCACCCATTTTCATTTCCAGGGCTACTGCTGCCAATCACCAATATTTTTAAGATAATACATTTTTTGTAATTATCTGGCATAATAAAAGCACCAAAATTGTTTCCTGGAGAAAAACAAATCCAGAAACCCTAAAATACTGCAGCACTTCTGTTTCACTTTCTGTACCAATGATGAGAGGATTCTGTGAAGACAGACTTTTTTTTTACAGGATCTGAAAAATTTCTATAGTAATCAAACATATATGCCCATATTAAGCACCATAGACTGCCAAATTCAGAGAAACAGAAAACACTCCATACTTGTGCATGGAATCACTTTTATGTGTTATTTCAAATGCCCTTCCTAAAGTTCTTATGGTGATCTGTGGAGGAGGAGAAGAATTCTGAAGATAAAAGTAAATTCCAGTGCCATTTCTATGATTGTGGAACCATGGGAAGCCAGGGCACTGAATTTATCACAGTATTTACATTACTGTTACAAATCCAAATGTTTCACCTATTTTCTAGAATACTTCACCTTGGTTAAAAGAACCAAGCAAAATCACGGTGCAACGGTAATACAATTCGGGCCTTACCGATGCACCCAACCTTGTCGATTGTGCAAGGAATATCAGGGTGCAACCTGAATAAGTGCAGGTAACTGTTCAAAAAGGGTCTAAAACTGTTTTTCTTTAATAATTGTATTCTCTGCCATGCATTGTCAGGGATTGAAGAAAGCACATGCCCAGCTTTCATTATCTGAAGATAACCTTCCAAATGTAAACCAGTGCAGACCTGTCTTCCTGAGTCTGCAAACTGGCAGTTCCAGAGCTTCGATTCCTCCTCACAATGCTGCCAAGCACTAGCAGCTTTGGTCAGTTTCCTGCTGTTATTCAGAACCCCAGGGTGACGGTAAAACTGAGAAAAATGGTGCCACTTTCAGGAAAAGTAAGTTCAAGCAGAATCAGGCACTGGAGCTATTCATAGAGAAGCTCAATCCCCGCTTCCCTCCTCCCGTGGAGTAGGAGGAGGGAGGGGATTTCTCCCTTTGGGTCTTGAAAAAACAAGAGTGTAAAACAGGGTGCTGGGCTATGGGGGAGATCTGTGTGTGTCAGGGCACTGCGGGTCTGTGTGGGGCATTGTGCAGTTATGGTGTGGGGCTGTGGGGAAGGGCACTGGGAGGGAGGAAGGGAAGGAGGGGAAATCTGTGTGTATTGGGAAACTAGAGGTGGGGGTTTCTGTGTGGGGTGCTGGGCAGCGCGCTTCTGTGGTGGGGCTGTGGGCAGGGGTGTGCTGGGCGAGGTGTGTGCACAGCACTGTGCATTTAATGGTGGAAGAAGTTGTAGGGGTGCTGGGCAGGGAGCTCTGTGGCACAGCATGAGGCAGCACCCTTTGGCAGGAAAGAGGCACGCTGGTAGCACAGGGCCAGGCGGACTCAGTGTGCCTCTGGCTCTGGCAACGGGCACTCTGCGCACCTGTCTGTCTGTTTCACTTTCTGTACCAATGATGAGAGGATTCTGTGAAGACAGACTTTACAGGATCTGAAAATTTCTATAGTAATCAAACATATATGCCCATATTAAGCACCATAGACTGCCAAATTCCAGAGAAACAGAAAACACTCCATACTTGTGCATGGAATCACTTTTATGTGTAATTTCAAAATGCCCTTCCTAAAGTTCTTATGGTGATCTGCATGAGGGAGGGGGAAGAATTCTGAAGATAAAAGTAAATTCCAGTGCCATTTCTATGATTGTGGAACCATGGGAATAGGGCACTGAATTTATCACAGTATTTACATTACTGTTACAAATCCAAATGTTTCACCTATTTTCTAGGAATACTTCACCTTGGTTAAAAGAACCAAAGCAAAATCACGGTGCAACGGTAATACAATTAGGGCATTACCGATGCACCCAAACTTGTAGATTGTGCAAGGAATATCAGGTTGCAACCTGTATAAGTGCAGGTAACTGTGCAAAAAGGGGCTAAAACTGTTTTTCTTTAATAATTGTATTCTCTGCCATGCATTGTCAGGGACTGAAGAAAGCACATGCCCAGCTTTCATTATCTGAAGATAACCTTCCAAATGTAAACCAGTGCAGACCTGTCTTCCTGAGTCTGCAAACTGGCAGTTCCAGAGCTTCTATTCCGCCTCACAATGCTGCCAAGCACTAGCAGCTTTGGTCAGTTTCACTGCTGTTATTCAGAACCCAGGGGCGGCTCTAGAAATCGGGCTGCCCCAAGCAGCGCGGAGCGCCGCGCCGCTTCCCCGGTCCCGCGGCAGCTCCTTCCCGCGGGTTCGGTTGAGCTCCTGCCGCATGCCCGCGCAGGTCCACTGGAGCCCGGACGAGCGAACCTGCCGCAGGCATGCAAGCGGGAGCTCCACCGAGCCAAATGTCCGCCCGAAACGCCACCAAGCGCCTGCTTGGCGCTGGTGTTCAGAGCCGCCCTGTCAGAACCCCAGGGGTGACGCTAAAACTGAGAACAATGGGGCCTCTGGCAGGAAAAGGAAGATCAAGCAGAATCAGGCACTGGAGCTATTCATAGAGAAGCTCAATCCCCGCGTCCCTCCTCCCATGGAGTAGGAGGAGGGAGGGGATTTCTCCCTTTGGGTCTTGAAAAAACAAGAGTGAAAACAGGGTGCTGGGCTATGGGGGAGATCTGTGTGTGTCAGGGCACTGCGGGTCTGTGTGGGGCATTGTGCAGTTATGGTGTGGGGCTGTGGGAAGGGCACTGGGAGGGAGGAAGGAAGGAGGGAAATCTGTGTGTATTGGGAAACTAGAGAGTGGGGTTTCTGTGTGGGGTGCTGGGCAGCTGTGGTGGGGCTGTGGGCAGGTGTGCTGGGCGAGGTGTGTGGGCACAGCACTGTGCATTTGTGGTGGAAGAGTTGTAGGGGGGTGCTGGGCAGGGGAGCTCTGTGGCACAGCATGGGCGCACCCCAATAGGAAAGGGCACGCTGGTAACACACGGCCAGGCAGACCTGTGTGCCTCTGGCTCCCAACGGGGCTGCGCACCTGTGTCTGTCTGTCTCCCCAGCTCCACCAACGTGGCCTGATAGTTCACGCCATGATCTGGTCACCCTCCCGCCCCTCCATCCTTCACTCCTGTCCCCTGCATCCCCAGCCCTGTCCTCTGTCCCGCCCCTGTTCCTCCATCCGTCCCTGCCCCTTCGTCCTCCGCCCCATCCCTGCATCCCCAGCCCTGTCCTCCGTCCCGCATCCTGTCTCCATCCGTCCCTGCCCCTCCGTCCTCCGTCTCTGTCCCGTCTGTCCCCCCAGCCCTGTCCTCCGTCCCGTCCCCTGTCTCCATCCGTCCCCTCCAGTTCATTTGCAGCCCAGCTCAGCCCCGGTCCCTTTCGCCAGCTGGGGCCGGGCAGCTCCCCTGCGCTGCGATCCAGCACCGGGCACCGCGGAGCACCGGGCAGGCTGGGCAGGGTGGGGAGGGATACTCGCATTGCTGACACCTGCCTGCCTCAGGGCTTTCTCCCTGCCCGCCGCGAGGATCGCGAGGGAGGGCAGCAGCGTGCCGCTGAGAGCCGTGTCCAATTGGCCGGGTGGCTGCCTGCAGACAACACGGGGGAGAGAACCAGACAGCCCTGTAACGCCGCCGCTGCTCGGGACCCGGATCCACGCTGCTGCCACTGAGACCCATCAGTGCCACGGGATAGGGGGGACACCCCACCCCAGGGAAGTGTCAGGGGCTGCTCGGGCTGGGAGCCCGGCGGAGAGTCCAGCTGAGAGGCCTGGGGGTAGCAAACGTTGCACCAAAAATATGAAAAAGTTGCCAGACAAAAACCCTTTAATTACAGCTCGGACGGGCCCTCCGGAGCAGGGGCGGGGCCAGCCGCGGTCCCGCCGCCGGGCAGCAGCAGCAGCAGCAGGGGGGCGGCGCGAGACGGCCCCGGGGATCGCTGCTCGCGCCGCTGCCGGGGGAGCCGCCGCTGCTGCGAGCTGGTGCGCGAGGGTGGAGGGTGTCGCGGGCGGGCTCGCGCCCAGAGCACTGACACTGTCCGTTCCGGAACTGTGACACCGCCCCACTTGTGACGTCTGCCCTCTGCCCCCGCCCAACCAGCGCGTGGTCACCCGGGCTCCCGCCCACCCATCACCGCACGGCAACCACCAGAAGCTGCAAGAAGCGTTCTCCGCACGTGGGGGCGGGGAGGAAGAGGATGGGCCGTGACGCAGGCAAAGCAGCTGGCAGGGCAGGGCTGGGCGGATGCGGGGATGGGACGGAGGGGGCGGAGGACGAAGGGGTCGGGACGGATGGAGACGGGAGGACAGGACGGGAGGACAAGGATGGAGAGACGCAGGGAAGGGAGAGTGAAGGGATGGACGGAGCGAGGGTGAGACCGATCGCAAGCGTGAACTATCAGGCCACGTTGGTGGAGCTTGGGGGAGACAGACAGACAGTGCGCAGCCCTGTTGGGAGCCAGAGGCACACTGGTCTGCCTGGCCGTGCCATCAGCGTGCTCCTTTCCTATGCCTAACGATTCCCAGCATATTCCATAACATTCCTATGTGCTATAAGATTCTTATGTGCTGAATACAGCACATAATATTCTGTGTTCCCTCCCACCAGGAGGTGTGTGTGCCCTTTCCTATTCTTATGCTGACTAGTACTGTGGCAGAACTGAAACTGAAAATGGCGTGCGGACTATGCACAAAGAGAAAAGGATGTAGACTCTGCCCTTTGTACTCCTGCAGACCTGTGGTCACAGGTCTTTCCGACTTGGGGGGGAACCATGGAATATAAAAATTTCTTGTAAATTGAACCAATGTTGTCTGGACTGCCTAGAGTTGGAATCTTGATACTAATTTTTTCCTAGTGATTGTAAGTTATTTACAGGTCACCTGGCTGGCCTTGAGGACTTTGACAAATCACAGCCAGAAGCTCTTTGATTTGAAGGCTCCCAGATCATTTTGCAGCTGGAGGCAGCAATTCACTCAGGCTACCGTTGATACACTGAGGACTATCATAAAGTTCTTCTGCTGAGCATCCAGCATGACAAGTTTGACCACAAAAAGGGGCAGACAAATAGAAGAGGCAATATAGTATGTAGTGGGCTCTAGGATGAGAACAAAGGACTAATCCTAGCGTTGACACTGGCCCCACTGTGGCATTCTGGTCAAATCCACATAGGCCAAAAATTTCCATACTTGAGTGCCTATAGTTGGTGTACCTAAATCATTGACTTTAATAGAATTATTAGAAGCAGTGGAAGCTTACTCCAGCCATTGATCTTTTCCTATTTTGCATACTGGAGGAGGGACAGTGCTTCCTGTGTGTCCCCCTTGCAGGATTCCCAGCACCTACGTGTGTACTCCATGTGGGTATTGAACTATAAAATTTTCCCCATGCAAAAATACATTTTGTTTTCAAACTATCCAAGGACTTAGTTGACACCGGAGAATTTTTTTAGAAAAAGGGCAAAATAGCTTTGACATTTCAAAAGAAATCACTTGTTTAATTTTCTTTTATAGTTCAAACATTATTTTAAAGGAGTTGAACTCAGATGTTCCTGGAGGTTTAACAATGACTTGTATACATAGCTCCCAGAATGGAACCTGTGCAAACAAAAATAAACAATAATAGTGTCTTTTAAATTCACTGTATTTTTAAAGACACACAGAGGAGAATCAGCCAGGCTGATTCATTGTATTTTCCCTGTGCTGATGAAGGAATTAGAGACAATAACAGAGCTTGACAAAACCAGCTAAAGCCACCAAACCAACTGGAGGGTTAAATCTATCAATCAGCAGTAAATATGAAATATAGGGGTGGGATCAGGCGATGCCCTGGGAGAAGCCCAGAGAACTCTCTTCCCAATTGGTCATTCAGAAGAGGAAGGTGCTGGGATTTTTATCCAAATGCCCTCCCTGAGTCCTGTTTAGAGATTCAGGTTCTTTAACATTATAGCTGTCCCAAGTTTGCATAGTGCAATGCTTGAATTTACATGAAGAGAAAGTAGAGAGTAAGTAGTAAAGTTCTTCCAATTTTAAACCAGATGTATATTAAATTAAATCTGTGCTAATTAATCAGATGCATAAAGAGTATTTAAGACAACAGCTCAGCCCCTCTCACCCACCCTCTCCATCACCATTGTCAACTTTCTCTGCATGTGTTTTTATGGATAAACTGAACTGATCTGACTGGCTGAATCAAACAATAAGTTGTTCTAAACGAATCACGATGCTTCAGGTCAATAACTGTTTGGGAAACATCTGTTACTTTACTGCTTCAACATTCAGCTGAGAAAATTATTAGATATATATTCTGATAATTTGAACAGAAACAAAGTCATCGTAACAGAACATTGAGAGAGGATCAATGCCTTCTGTTTTGAAAATAAATATCACACGTCAACATTTTTTCCATAAATGCTTCGGCAGCGGGAGACCATTATCCTAAGATAACATTCTCCAGCAGAGAGATGATCTCTTAATTAGAGCAATATGTAAACTACTTTAGGATGCTTGATATAAATCCTGCAAACTGATTCATTGATACTTTTACTAAGATGAATTTTGATATCATGGGATGAAATCCTGGCCCTATTGTAGTTTATAGAACGAGGAGTACTTGTGTCACCTTAGAGACTAACAAATTTATTTGGGCATAAGCTGTGGCTAAAACCCACTTCATCAGATGCATGCAGTGGAAAATACTGTAGGAAAATATATATACAAAGAACATGAAAATGGGAGTTGCCATACCAACTCTAACAAGATTAATCAATTAAGGTGGGATATTATCAGCAGGAGAAAAAACTTTTGTAATGATAATCGGGATAGCAAACAGTTGACAAGAAGGTGTGAGTAACACTAGGGCAAAATTAGCATGGGGAAATTTTTTTGGAAAAGTTATTTTGTTGAAGAATTGCGACTTTTAGGTCTGTAATCGAGTGTCCAGGGAGGTTGAAGTTTTCTCCGACTGGTTTTAATTCTTATAATATAATTCTTGACGTCTGATTTGTGTCCTTTTATTCTTTTCTGTAGAGACTGTCTGGGTTGGCCAATGTATATGGCAGAGGGGCATTGCTGGCACATGATGGCATATATCACGTTGGTAGATGTGCAGGTGTACGAGCCCCTGATGGCGTGTCTGATGTGATTAGGTCCTATGATGGTGTCACTTGAATGTATATGTGGACAGAGCTGGCATCGGGCTTTGTTGCAAGGATAGGTTCCTGGGTTAGTGTTTATGTTGTATGGTGTGTGCTTGCTTCAGGTTGGGGGGCTGTCTGTAAGCGAGGACTGTCCTGTCTCCCAAGGTCTGTGAGAGTGAGGGATCATCCTTCAGGATAGGTTGTAGATCCTTGATGATGCGCTGAAGAGGTTTTAGTTGGGGGCTGAAGGTGACGGCTAGTGGCGTTCTGTTATTTTCTTTGTTGGGCCTGTCCTGTGGTAGGTGACTTCAGGGTACTCTTCTGGATCTGTCAATCCATTTTTGTCACTTCAGCAGGTGGGTATTGTAGTTTTAAGAATGCTTGATGGAGATCTTGTAGGCACAGCACCAATTTTTTGTTGCTTGCACCTCCCAACCCCTGCCCCCAGCCCCGCCCCCATTGGACCCCTCCCCAAATCCCCGCTCCAGCCCTGCCTCTTCCCAAAGCACGCCGCATTCCTCCTCCTCCCCGCTCCCTCCCAGCGCTTGACGCGTGAAACAGCTATTTCATGGCGCAAGCACTGGAAGGGAGTGGGGAGAAGCAGGACGTGGAGGCATGCTCTGGGGAGGAGGCAGAGCAGAAGTGGAGGTGAGCTGGGATGTGGGGACGGGGCAGGGAGCTGCTGGTGGGTGCAGAGCACCTATCAATTTTTCCTCATGGCTGCTCCAGCCCCAGAGCCCACGGAGTCGGCGCCTATGCTTGTAGGTGTTTGTCTCTGTTTGAGGGATTGGAGCTTAGCTGTAGACAGTGGATTGTGTGGTGTGTCCTGGATGAAAGCTGGAGGCATGTAGGTAAGTATAGTGGTCAGTAGGTTTCCGGTATAGGGTGGAGTTTATGTGACCATTGCTTATTAGCACTGTAGTGTCCAGGAAGTGGATCTCTTGTGTGGATTGGTCGAGGCTGAGGTTGATGGTGGGATGGAAATAGTTGAAATCATGGTGGAATTCCTCAAGGGCTTCTTTTCTATGGGTCCAGATGATGAAGATGTCATCAATGTAGCACAAGTAGAGTAGAGGCGTTAGGGGACGAGAGCTGAGGAAGCATTGCTCTAAGTTAGCCATAAAGATGTTGGCATACTGTGGGGCCATGCGGGTACCCATAGCAGTGCTGCTGACTTGAAGGTATATATTGTCCCCAAATGTGAACTAGTTGTGGGTGAGGACAAAGTCACGAAGTTCAGCCACCAGGTTTGCCATGACATTATTGGGGATACTGTTCCTGACGGCTTGTAGTCCATCAGTTTCCGTGAAAGGTTCAGAAAAGGGCAACTAAAATGATTAGGCGTTTGGAGAAGGTCTCATACGAGGAAAGATTAAAGAGGCTAGGACTCTTCAGCTTGGAAAAGAGGAGACTAAGGGGGGATATGATAGAGGTATATAAAATCATGAGTGATGTTGAGAAAGTGGATAAGGAGAAGTTATTTACTTATTCCCATAATACAAGAACTAGGGGTCACCAAATGAAATTAATAGGCAGCAGGTTTAAAACAAATAAAAGGAAGTTCTTCTTCACGCAGCGTACAGTCAACTTGTGGAACTCCTTACCTGAGGAGGTTGTGAAGGCTAGGACTATAACAATGTTTAAAAGGGAACTGGATAAATTCATGGTGGCTAAGTCCATAAATGGCTATTAGCCAGGATGGTTAAGAATGGTGTCCCTAACCTCTGTTCGTCAGAGAATGGAGATGGATGGCAGGAGGAAGATCACTTGATCATTGCCTGTTAGGTTCACTCCTCTGGGGCACCTGGCATTGGCCACTGTCGGTAGACAGATACTGGGCTAGATGGACCTTTGGTCTGACCTGCACGGCCGTTCTTATGTTCTTACACTTGGGGAGAATGACTAGCAACCTGGCTACCATGGCAAGAGCTACCTTTGACAACTGATTGCCCCCTTATTACCAGAACATCATTACAGAAAGGAAGTTTGTAATGAAACAGGGCCAGATGTGGATAGCCGATAGCCTCCTGCTGTGCTCATTTGGGTTTGTACTGTAGTACGGTGCAGTGTTTCTTTACAAAGGGCAATTGTTTGCTAGTTTCCTTAGTAAGGACTAGGTGAAAATAAGATGAAAAATTCCAGCTCTTTTCCTTGGAGATTGTTTATCTGCTCCTTGCACGTGGCTCTGCGCGCCGTCAGCCGGGCTGGGCCAGGCTGCGGACGTGACTCAGGCTTGGGCCACATGGCCGCACTTTCCTGACGAGGCATGAAGCAGGCCAAGAGCTTTGCACAGCCTACAGGGAAGTGGGAGGGAGGCGTCTTCAAGCCAGCGTGTCTCGTCCGCTTCTCCCTTGCCGCTTGGGTGGAGGCAGGAGGGGAGCGAAATGTTCCCGGCTGAAAGTTTTTGGGCTCGGCCTTGAGGATTAAGCCTGAGCCTCCGGCACGGCTGCTGGGAGATGGGTTTCTGAATGGCATCCAGCCCGCTCTTCGGGCCACCAGCTGAAAGCACTGAGGCCAAGAGGAAGCAAAATGGGGCCTTTGAGGCTCCCAGCAGGCCTCAGGGAGCAAGGAAGTAGCACAGGCTTACTACTGTCCCTGCAGGGGCTTGAACCACCATCCTTTCCGTTAACAAACATACTGACCCACTGCACCACAGATCAGTAAGGCTGTATTGAGCATACAAGTCAGGAATCAGCTCAGAGTATGGTATAGCAGATGTGTGCAGTGATCAGGGATAAAAGTGACTTAAAGGACTTGGCAGTACTCCAGAGTCCAGTGGAGGGGATGGTTCCTCAACCGGAGGAGGTGCGGCCTCTATTGGAAGAGGTGGGGCCTTTAAATTCTGGGGCTTTAAATTAGGATTTAAAGGGCTTGGTGGATTTGGCTGAAGCTAGAGCCAGGCCCTTTAAATCACCCCTGGAGCTAACAGCTGCAGAGGTGGCTGGGAGTCCTGGGGTTTGGGCAGGGGTGAAAGTAATTTATATTTCTTACCCATATAGTCCAATCGCAAGCAACCCACCTCTCCTACATACTTCATGGATCCCTCCCATTGCATGACATAGATAGAGAAAATAAAACTACTATTACTACTATCAGTACTGTCTGTAATAAAACTTTACTATTGGAATAAGCCTGAAAAAGTGAAAACTCACTGTCCCATTTTTCTCTGTGTCTTCCCTCCTCCTCCAGCGAGGCTGGAGACACTAGGCTCCATGCTTTCTTCCTGTCTGGCACTGAGCAGAGCCCCTGCTGGCGGGGGCAGGGGGAGGAATGCAGAGCTTTGTCTGCAGGAGAGGGAGAGGGAGAGGGAGAGGGGACAGGACAGTACAGTACAGTGAATTTTCCCCTTCCACCTGCTTTTATTAGCTCTGGATTTAAGATGTGCAGCCAAATGCTTGTATTTGTTGTGTATATTAGTATTGGAGAGATTCCCTCATCCCGGGGGCAGAAGAGGACTGCTCCTGCCATGGTCAAACACACTCTCCTCCCTCCCCCAAGCTACTGTGAGTGAAATTAACAAGAATGCCAGAAAGCGCTCCTAACCCCGGGGGCTGAACAGCTCAGGGAACAGCTGAGTTTAAACTATTCTTATGCAGGGGGCAGGCTTCTCCCTCCTCAGCCAGCCTCCTTTCCTTACTGGTCCTCCGTACCGGCCCGTACCTGCTTACTTTCACCTCTGGCCAGTGATTTCCTACACCCCCTGAATTTCCCCCCCCCCAGTTTTGTGAGCTAGTTACATACCAATTTAGTGACTGTTTGGAAATCTGAATTTAAACTGAAACATTAATACACACTTTAAAAGCTTATACAGTGTATGATAAAATATGTGTATCTGAAAAAGTATAATAGATTTGAAAAGTATGAACATAGACTAGCTTCCTTGCTTCCTTATACAGCTGTTTTTTATGATGTCAGTGCATTCATTTCGGTGATGTTGGCCAACCTAATAATTTCAAATGATGATTTGTAAGCAAAGTCTAAATGAGTTCTCCCTGACAGCTAGTGATGAGCTGGGGGCTAAGGCTTCAGAGCCAGATTATATTTACATTCACACCTAATCTACCTAGGGATCCAGCAATCAGAGCTGTGTTGTCCAAGTGAGATTTTGGCTGGGGTTACATAACATAAGAACATAAGAAAGGCCGTACCAGGTCAGACCAAAGGTCCATCTAGCCCAGTATCTGTCTACCGACAGTGGCCAATGCCAGGTGCCCCTGAGAGAGTGAATCTAACAGGCAATGATCAAGTGATCTCTCTCCTGCCATCCATCTCCATCCTCTGACGAACAGAGGCTAGGGACACCATTCTTACCCATCCTGGCTAATAGCCATTTATGGACTTAGTCACCATGAATTTATCCAGTCCCCTTTCAACATTGTTATAGTCCTAGCCTTCACAACCTCCTCAGGTAAGGAGTTCTACAAGTTGACTGTGCGCTGCGTGAAGAAGAACTTCCTTTTATTTGTTTTAAACCTGCTGCCTATTAATTTCATTTGGTGACCCCTAGTTCTTGTATTATGGGAATAAGTAAATAACTTTTCCTTATCCACTTTCTCAACATCACTCATGATTTTATAGACCTCTATCATGTCCCCTTAGTCTTCTCTTTTCCAAACTGAAGAGTCCTAGCCTCTTTAATCTTTCCTCATATGGGACCCTCTCTAAACCCCTAATCATTTTAGTTGCTCTTTTCTGAACCTTTTCTAGTGCTAGAATATCTTTTTGAGGTGAGGAGACCACATCTGTACACAGTATTCGAGGTGTGGGCGTACCATGGATTTATATAAGGGCAATAATATATTCTCAGTCTTATTCTCTATCCCCTTTTAATGATTCCTAACATCCTGTTTGCTTTTTTGACCGCCTCTGCACACTGCGTGGACATCTTCAGAGAACTATCCACGATAACTCCAAGATCTTTTCCTGACTCGTTGTAGCTAAATTAGCCCCCATCATGTTGTATGTATAGTTGGGGTTATTTTTTCCAATGTGCATTACTTTACATTTATCCACATTAAATTTCATTTGCCATTTTGTTGCCCAATCACTTAGTTTTGTGAGATCTTTTGAAGTTCTTCACAATCTGCTTTGGTCTTAACTATCTTGAGTAGTTTAGTATCATCTGCAAACTTTGCCACCTCACTGTTTACCCCTTTCTCCAGATCATTTATGAATAAATTGAATAGGATTGGTCCCAGGACTGACCCTTGGGGAACACCACTAGTTACCCTCTCCATTCTGAGAATTTACCATTAATTCCTACCCTTTGTTCCCTGTCCTTTAACCAGTTCTCAATCCATGAAAGGACCTTTCCTTTTATACCATGACAGCTTAATTTACGTAAGAGCCTTTGGTGAGGGACCTTGTCAAAGGCTTTCTGGAAATCTAAGTACACTATGTCCACCGGATCCCCCTTGTCCACATGTTTGTTGACCCCTTCAAAGAACTCTAATAGATTAGTAAGACACGATTTCCCTTTACAGAAACCATGTTGACTATTGCTCAAGAGTTTATGTTTTTCTATGTGTCTGACAATTTTATTCTTTACTATTGTTTCAACTAATTTGCCCGGTACCGACGTTAGACTTACCGGTCTGTAATTGCCGGATCACCCCTAGAGCCCTTTTTAAATATTGGCGTTACATTAGCTAACTTCCAGTCATCGGGTACCGAAGCCGATTTAAAGGACAGGTTACAAACCTTAGTTAATAGTTCCGCAACTTCACATTTGAGTTCTTTCAGAACTCTTGGGTGAATGCCATCTGGTCCCGGTGACTTGTTAATGTTGAAATCACTGAGAGCTGGTGGAACCTCAAGAGACCAAATCGCAGAGGTCACAGTGGTAGGTGACAGCAGAAGGTGACTGTGCAGGGCCATTGGCAACAGAGTGGTGGAGTGAACAGTGGCACAATGAACAGCCGTTGCCAGAGCAAACTTTGCCTTTTTGTCCCCCACCTGGAAGGTGTACTCACGTGAAAGCACCTCTGAACTCTGAGTCTCCACTGACCAAGGACAACACCAGTGAGCGGAGTGCAGTGGAGGGAAAAGTGAGGGGCACGTTAAATAAACATTTGTTTGTTGGACTATATTTTAGTCACTTTGCTCCAGAATGCTAGATTTGTGACTGGGAATGGAAACTTATATAAATATGTTTCCCAGTAGGCCAAGATTTTTAAAATGCAGTATTTGCCAAGGTTGTTATCTCACATTGTTGCTATCTTGGGAGGTCATTATGTTGGGGAGTTTCTGTACTAAACATTTTTATTATAATTAATTTTTACATAAGAATGGTCATACTGGGTCAGACCCATGGTCCATATAGCCCAGTGCCCTGTCTTACAACAGTGGTCAAGGCCAGGTGCTTCAGAGGGAATGAACAGAACAGGGAATCATCAAGTGATCCATCCCCTGTTGCCCATTCCCAGCTTCTGGCAAACAGGCTAGGGACACTCAGAACATGGCGTTGCATCCCTCTCATCCTGGCTAATAGCCACAGATGGACCTGTTCTCCAGGAATTTATCTAGTTCTTTTTAAAATCCTGTTATAGTTTTGGTCTTCACAGCATCCCCTGGCAAAGAGTTCCCTGGGTTGACTTTATATTGTGTGAAGAAATACTTCCTTTTGTTTTTTTAAAATCTGCTGCCTATTAATTTCATTGGGTGACTGCTAGTTCTTGTGTTATGTGAAGGATTAAATAAAATTTCCTTATTCACTTTCTTCGCACCAGTCAAGATTTTATAGACCTCTATCATATCCCCATTAGTCATCTCTTTTCGAAGCTGAAAATTCCCAGTCGCTTTAATCTCTCCTCCTGTTTCATACCCCTCATCATTTTAGTTGCCCATCTCTGTACCTTTTCCAATTCCAATATATATTTTTAGGATGGGTGACCAGATCTGCACACACTATTCAGGGTGAGCACGTACCATAGATTTATATAGAGGCAATATGATATTTTCTGTCTTATTATCTATCCCTTTCATAATGATTCCCAACATTGTTTGCTTTTGTGACTGTTGCTGCACGTGGAGTGGATGTTTTCAGAGAACTATCCACAATGACTCCAAGATCTCTTCCTTGAGTGTTAACAGCTAATTCAGATGCCATCATTTTGTATGTATAGCTGAGATTGCTTTCCAATGTGCATTACTTTGCATTTATCAACATTGAATTTAATTTGCCATTTTGTTGCCCAGCCACCCAGTTTCATGGGATCCCTTTGTAGCTCTTCGCAGTCTGCCTGGGACTTAACTATCTTGAATAGTTTTGTATCATCTGTAAATTTTGCCACCTCACTGTTTACCCATTTTTCCAGATGAATATGTTGAATAGGACCCCTTGAGGGGTCCCAGTACTGAGCCCTCAAGGATACCACTTGTATCTCTCTCCATTCTGAAAACTGATAATTTATTCCTACCCTTTGTTTCCCATCTTTTAACCAGTTACTGATCCATGAGAGGATCTTCCTCTTACCCCATGATGGCTTACTTTTCAAAAGTCAATTTAAATTAAATACTTTTTTAAATTATATATTTTTTAGAAATCTAGATCTGTTATGTGTTTTGGTGTAACTTGCATTTTCCTTATGTTAAATTTCCATTATCCTAACAAAACATTTACTTTATTCACTTTCTTCACATCAGTCAAGATTTTATAGACTTTTAGCATATCTCCCCTTAGTCGTCTCTTTTCTAAGCTGAAAATTCCCAGTCATTGTGGGGGACTGTATCAAAAGCTTTGCTAAAGTCCAGAAATAGCACATCCACTGCTTTCCTCATCCACAGAGCCGGTTATCTCATCATAGAAGGCAATTAGGTTAGTCAGGCATGACTTGCCCTTGGTGAATCCATGCTGACTGTTCCTGATCACTTTCCTCCTTTAAGTGGTTCAGATTTGATTCCTTGAGGACCTGTTCCATGATTTTTCCAGGGACTGAGGTGAGACTGACTGGCCTGTAGTTCCCTGGATCTTCCTTCTTCCCTTTTTTAAAGATGGGCACTACATTAGCTCTTTTCCAGTCATCCGGGACCTCCCCCAATCGTCATGATTTTTCAAAGATAATGGCCAATGGCTCTGCAATCTCATCGGCCAACTCCTTTATCACCCTCGGATGCAGTGCATCCGGCCCCATGGACTTGTGCTCGTCCAGCTTTTCTAAATAGTCCTGAACTACTTCTTTCTCCACAGAGAGCTGGTCACCTCCTCCCCATACCGTGCTGCAGAGTGCAGCTGTCTGGGAGCTGACCTTGTCTGTGAGGACAGAGGCAAAAAAAGCATTGAGTACACTAGCTTTCTCCACATCCTCTGTCACTAGGTTCCCTCCTTCATTCAGCAAGGGGCCCACACTTTCCTTGACTTTCTTCTTGTTGCTAACATACCTAAAGAAACCCTTCTTGTTACTCCTAACATCTCCGGCTAGCTGCAACTCCAAGTGTGATTTGGCCTTCCTAATTTCACTCCTGCATGCCTGAGCAATACTTTTATACTCCTCCCTGGTTATTTGTCCAATCTTCCACTTCTTGTAAGCTGTTTTTTTGTGTTTAAGACGAGCAAGGATTTCACTGTTAAGCCAAGCTGGTCGCCTGCCATATTTACTTTTCTTCCTACACATCGGGATGGTTTGTTCCTGCAACCTCAATAAGGTTTCTTTAAAATACAGCCAGCTTTCCTCGACTCCTTTCCCCATCATGTTATTCTCCCAGGGGACCTTGCCCATCAGTTCCCTGAGGGAGTTGAAGTCTGCTTTTCTGAAGTCCAGGGTCTCTGTTCTACTGCTCTCCTTTCTTCCTTGTGTCAGGATCCTGAACTCGACCATCTCATGGTCACTGCCTCCCTTTCTTAAAAAAGCGAAGGTTTCAGAGTAGCAGCCGTGTTAGTCTGTACTGCAAAAAGAACATAAGCTTTCGTGGGCTACATCCGATGAAGTGGACTGTAGCCCGCGAAAGCTTATGCTCAAATAAATTTGTTAGGGCATGGCTACACTTGCAAATTTGCAGCGCTGCAGCAGGGTGTGAAAACACACCCTCTCCAGCACTGCAAATTGCGGCGCTGCAAGGCGCCAGTGTGGTCAGCCCCAGCGCTGGGAGCGCGGCTCCCAGCGCTGTACGTTATTCCCCACAGGGAGGTGGAGTATGGACAGCGCTGGCAGAGCTCTCTCCCAGCACTGGCGCTTTGACTACACTTAGCGCTTCAAAGCGGCAGCGCTTTGAAGTGCAAGTGTAACCATAGCCTTAGTCTCTAAGGTGCCACAAGTGCTCCTGTTCTTTTTTAAAAAGCAAACAGAATGTTGGGAATCACTGACTGCCGCTGCACACTGAGAGGATGTTTTCAGAGAACTATCCACAATGACTGCAAGATCTTTCTTGAGTGTTAACAGCTAATTCAGACTCCTTCATTTTGTATGTATAGTTGAGATTGTTTTCCAATGTACATTACTTTGCATTTATCAACATTAAATTTCATCTGCCATTTTTGTTGCCCAGTCACCCAGTTTTATGAGATCCCTTTGTAATTCTTCTCAGTCTGCCTGGGACTTACCTATCTTGAATAGTTTTGTATCATCTGCAAATGTTGCCACCTCACTGTTTACCCATTTTTCCAGATCATTTATGAATATGTTGAACAGCACTGGTCCCAGTACTGACCCTCAGGGATACCACTATTTATCTCTCTCCATTCTGAAAACTGATAATTTATACCTACCCTTTGTTTCCCATCTTTTAACCAGTTACTGATCCATGAGAGGACTTTCCTCTTTCACCATGATGGCTTACTTTTCAAAAGTCAATTTAAATTAAATCCTTTTAAAAAAATTATATTTTTTAGAAATCTAGACCTGTTATGTGTTTTGGTGTAACTTGCATTATTCTTATGTTAAATTTGCATAATCCTAACAAAACATTTACTTTATTCATATCTCTTTATATATCTCATTGGTCCTGACACCCCTGTAAATTCGAACACCCCCTAATTTCAATTTTGGGAAACCACTGCCTCTGGCAGTGGTTAGACAAGCAACAGCAAGGCACTGGACTGGTCTGGAGGAAAGTTCTCTGCGAAGGAACTGAAAAGAGTATTGGGGCTGCGGTGCAGCGCTTGCAGACACTTTCTTTGGCCTGTTTTCCTGGAAGAGTTAGCAGCGAGAGATTGTTAGTCACAGGTCAGTGGGTGGGTTTGTGCAAACTAGGAGTGTACAGGGAACTGTCTTTGAACAGAAGGAAGGAGAGAAACCGGCAAGAGGAAGGAGGCTGAAAGACTTCTCTGGCTTTGAACAGAATTCTGTGTTAATAGTTCTTGCTTTTAGCTGATCTCACTGAGGTCAGTTGGGGCGCATGGACAGACATGGGAGTGACTCAGCCAGGTCATTCCCATCTTCTGCCAAGCAACCAGGAGATGACAATGGCTAGCAGTTGTACTGTACTGTTTGCTACCAGCCTAAGATGTAAAACTAGATGAATCAAAACAAGAAATTGACCTGTTTTGTTTTGTGAAATCAACAGCCTGCTAAACCCAGGGTTTTGAGTTCAATCCTTGAGAGGGCCATTCTGTGTGACAAAGTTGTTTGTGTTTCTCCTGATGCAAAGCCACCCCTTTTGTTGATTTTAATTTCCTGTAAGCCATGCCATCAGTCGCCCCTCACTCCATCAGAGCAATGGCAGACAATTGTTTCACGCCTTTTCTCAGTGCAGAACCAGAATCTGCAAAAGCGAAAACAGGCAAGGAGGTGACAGCAGTGCGGTGACAAGAGTGATGAGGACATAGACATGGTCATAGACTTCTCACAGAGTACAGGCCGGGCAATGTGCCCTGGCAATGTGCACATCATGCTGATGAGCTCTGCATGAGCTCTGCATGGTCAACTGTGCTGATCAGCACGCCACACTGGCCAAACAGGAAATGAAATTAAAAAGTTTGCGACCCTTTTCCTGTCTACCTGACAGTGCATCTGAGTTGAAAACGCTGTCCAGAGTGGTCACAATGGAGCACTCTGTGATAGCTCCTGGAGGCCAATACCATCTAATTGCGTCCACACTACCCTAAATTTGACCCAGCAAGGCTGATTTCAGTGCTAATCCACTCGACAGAGGTGGAGTAAAGAAATCGATTTAAAGAGCCCTTTGTTGAAAAAAGGGCTTTGTCGTGTGCATAGGTCTAGGGTTAAATGGCGGTAACGCTGCTAAATTCGACCTAAAGTCATAGTGTAGACAAGGCCTCAGAGGAATTTTATAGCTACTGGCTGGGTGTCCAAAAAAGGGAGCTACCCACCTACCCTTTCATTGATCACACTTGGTAACTACTAAGCAGAAGCACAGAATCTAGATGGATTTGCTGCGTCTCCTGCAGGCCTTCCTAATGGCACAGCAGGGCTGCTCTTGGCTCTGCACAAGGTTGTTTTGTTTAGCAGTGACTGTGAAGGGACTTCCAGCTATTTGGCTGTGGGAACTCTGGTATTAAGTGGACACCCTGTCTTAACTGTGTATGGCTGTATTGCTTGTAGATTTCTATATTCTGTACTGATGTTACCAAATGGAGTATTTTGTAGCGGTCTGCTATAATTTAACTTATACAAACTATGAATATGCTCCTCAGACTTAACCACCCGCCTTCACACACTCCCTGCTTCTCACTCTCTGGGCTGGGAACAAGCCACCGCATGTGCGTCCATTGGATTATTTTTATTTAATTACTTCTCATTGTTAAATTATTTATGTTTTTAAATTTCATTGCAGTGCATTTTCTTCCTGCCACTGTCACCTGGCAGCTAAGGGATGTGAGATTCTCCTCCATTGCGTTTCTGCCCACGGAAAAGAAGAGACCCCACACTTCAGTACCTTTGGAAATAAAAGCAACCTGGAAACAAACCAGCTGTCTCCTCAGTGTGCAGTTTGTGTCTCTTTGGTGCAGTTGATGTGTGTGCAGCATGTGTGGTGGACAGGGGCACTGTGTGCTCACATGGGAATTCACCATCATTGGTGCAGGATGTGACTAGTTCTGGGAGTGAAAATAGCACTAGTGGAGTTTAAGGCACAGGCTGCATGAACCACACACTATATCTTTGGTGCAGATACAGCCCAGGCAGCACTAGTGCAACCTCCTCTCCTGCTGCCCTCCACCATCATCTGCACAGCCCACCTGTCAGGGCAGGAGGGGAATGTTGCTCCATGGATCCTGGTTCTCAGATGGGACTACCCTGGGATGGGGAGGTGTGGTTGCATCCATTAGGTCACCAGACTGAGCCTTCTAATATCCCTTGGTGATTGTTCCCAAGATCCAGGACTTTGTGCTCAAACATCTCCCAGCTTCCTTGTTTAATATAAAGGCCAAGGTTTCCTTGCAATATACAGGAAGAAAGTAGATTTTCACCCCAGATGGGACTTGAACCCACAATCTCTGGCTTCAGAAGCCAATGCCTTATCCATTAGGCCACTGGGGCCCTGATGTACAGCTACTGAAGAGATGGAAATTCCTCTCATAAATGCACATTCCTCGCATTTGCTTCAACACCAAATAGCCCCTTTATGTGCCTTACAGAAATGTCTGCATCCCCTGGCAGCGAGGCAACTGGGCAGGTTGCTGACACAATTACAACACAGAATACAAAGTGTACAGTGCTGACTATATATAGTTTTATTACAAATATTTACACTGTAAAATATAAAGTACTATAGTGCAATCTCTTTATCATTAAAGTGCAACTTGCATATGTAGATTTTTTTTAGTTGCATAAGTGCACTCAAAAAGAAAACAATGTAAAACTTTAGAGTCCAGTCAGTCCTACTGGTTCAGCTAATCGCTGAGACAAACAAGTTTGTTTACATTTACTGGAGATAATGCTGCCCGTGTCTTATATACGTCACCTAAAAGTGAGAACAGGCTCTCTCATGGCACTTTTGTAGCCAGCGTTGCAAGGTATTAACGTGCCAGATATGCTAACATCCATATGCCTTCATACTTCAACCACCATTCCAGAGGACATGCTTCCATGCTGATAATGCTCGTTAAAAATAACGTGTTAATTTGTGACTGAAGACCTTGATGAAGAACTGTATGTCTCCTGCTCCATGGTTCTATCCGCATTCTGCCATATATTTCATTTTATGGCAGTCTTGGGTGATGACCCAGCACATGTTGTTCACTTTAAGAACACTTTCACTGCAAATTTGACAAAACGCAAAGAAGGTATAACGTGAGATTTCTAGAGACAGCTACCGCGCCGAGCCAAAGTTTAAGAATCTGAAGAGCCTTCCAAAATCCAAGAGGGACGAGGTGTGAAACGTTGTCAGAAGTCCTCAAAGAGCAACACTCTGATGCAGACACTACAGAACCTGAACCACTAGACAGGAAAATCAATCTTCGGTTGGTGGCATCGTTATCGAGCAGTACCTGTCATCAGCATGGAAGCATGTCCCTGGCCTCTGATTGCTAGCAGCTCGGAGAGGAGAACAGGGGCTGGACCTCTCCATGGCCGCCTGGTCTGCTCACTCCCTCTGAAGCCCATAGCCAGGGCCAGCCTTTGGGGTGGGTGCCACCAGGGAATTGCCCAGGGGTACCATGGTCAAGGGCGGTGCTGTACGGTAGCAGAGAGGTGTGTGCTGCTGGTGTAAAGTCAGAAACTGCTCCCGGC
The DNA here is from genome assembly GCF_016161935.1 of Mauremys reevesii. NCBI lineage: Eukaryota > Metazoa > Chordata > Testudines > Geoemydidae > Mauremys > Mauremys reevesii. The sequence continues at coordinate 34,816,850 of NC_052639.1, forward strand.
TGGCAGGGGAGTGCTGCTTGGGGTGGTGCCCAGATTTCTCCCTGCTCCCTCCCGGCACAGGAGCATGGGGGGAGGGAGGGGAAGAGAAGGGGGAGATAGCGGTGATGAGCGGATACTGCTCCCCAATGTTCTCCGTGCCCCCTCTCACAGCCCCCTAGCGATGTGCGGAGGAGCAGTGTTCAGGGGCGGCGGGGGGAGCGAGCAGCAATGCCAGCTACTCTGTGCATCCAGGTCAGTTTCCCCAAGTGGGCACAGGAGGGGGTGCAGGGGTTAGGGGAAAAGGGGGCACAGTGCAGGGATTACGGGTGCGGAGGAGGCAGGGGTTAGGGGAACTGGAGGGGGCACAGGGTTAGAGGTGCAGAGCTCCAGGGTTGGGGGCCCGCGGGGGGGGAGCAGGGATTAGGGGGACAGTAGCACAGACCCCACCTACTCCTCCTGCTTTCTCCTGACACCAGCACCACCCTTCCCAGCATCGCCTCATGGCAGCATCTGCTTCCGGACTCGCACCAGAAACGGGAAGTCTGGGCCCTGCCTGGCAGCGGCTGTCAGGAAATGGAAGCAGGAGACACGACCACTCCCATGGTGCTGTGGGGCCTGTCCTGGCTGGTGGGAGATGGAGGCAGTGGATACTACCACCCCATGGTGCCATAGGGTTTTCAGGTGGGGTGCCTCCCGGGTTGGGCTCCAGGAGGTTTGGCATCTTAAGAGACTGGGGTTGCTTGGAGGAGGTTTGAGGACCAACAGCGAAGGGGAAGTTGGACACTGGCCAGAATACCAGGGAGACAAGGCAGGTGAGGTGATACCTGTTACTGGACCAGCTTTGGAGCCACACAGGGTCTTCTTCATGCAGGGAAAGGTGCTCAGAGCATCACAGTTCAATAGAAGGTGGAACGCTCTGCCCTGAACACCAGACATTCCCTGCTTCCTGGAACGGGGGGGCCTGTCCCCACTGTCCTGTAAACAGCCCCACCATGTACCCCAGAGGTGGCTGCATCTTAGCACCAAGACACCAGTGGTCACTGCTCCAGAGGAGATGGTACATACAGGCCACTGCCCTACGTGGCCCCACACGTTACTGCCCCAAGAGATGAGGTACACACAGGCTACTACTCAAACTGGGCACCTGGGGTCACTGCAGCAATGGTTGTGGGGATACATGCAGGGCACTGCCGCACATGGCCACCAGGGGCCACTGCTGCAATGGTGGTGGTTTGGGGCAGGGGATGATAAACAGGCCACTGACTGAAGTGGCCACTACCACAATGGTGTGGGGAGAGAGGAGGGAGATATCAATAGGCACTGCCACACCAGGGCACCACAGGGAGGTCACTGCTCCAATTAGTAGAGATACACATCGGGTAGTGCCCCAACTGGGGGCCCTACCCCAGAGAGAGAGGGGGCTGGGGAGAGAAGAGGAAATCAAAGGCCACTGCCTCACTTAGCCACCAGGGGTCACTACCTAAATAGGGGGGGACAAACACACAGGGCACTGCCCCACCTGACCAACAGGGGTCACTGCCCCAATTGGGGGATATACAGAGGGTATTGCCCCACAGAGATGCCAGGGATCAGTGCCTGCCATACCTGGCTCAGGGGTAGAAGGGATAGGGTGACCAGATGTCCCAATTTTATAGGGACAGTCCCAATATTTGGGGCTTTTTCTTATGTAGGTGCCTATTACCCTCCACCCCATCCCGATTCTTCACACTTTCTATCTGGTCACCCTGGGGGGCAGGGGCAGGGAGAGAGGGGGCTACACACAGGGCACTGCCATACTTGGCCACCAGTGCACATCCCTAGTGGGGGAGTGACACACACCAGGAGCAGGGCTCACTGCCACAAAGGGGTTGGAAGATACTGAGGGCACTGCCTGACACGGCGACCCAGGCACCCTGCCACCTTGGGGAGGTGAAAACACACCTCAGGCACTGATTCCTCTGGCTACCAGTGGTCACTGGCCCAAGGCAGGGGTTGGGGGACTAAATACACAGGGACTGCCCCACTGGGACAACACGAGTCACCGAGATGAGAGTGGGCTATGCAGAGGGCACTGCCCCAATGGCTCATATACATACAGGGCGCTGCCTCACCTACCCACCAGCGCTCACAGGCACAATGGCAATGGTGGGGTCACATAGGCAACTGCCCTCAGTGGCCAGCAGGGGTCGCTGCAGCAATGCTAGGGGGGATACATGCCAGGCATTGCTGCCCTCACCACCAGGAGTCACTGCTCCTACAAGGAGGCCCCCTACAGGACACTCTCGTGCCTGGCCAGCAGGGGTCACTATCACTGGGGAGGGGCTATGGGGAAGCAGAGAAAGAGCAACTAACTGCAGTGGGGAAAATCGTCATCTACCGGGGAGAAAGAACGGACTCCGCTAGGACATCGCACCAACTCCGGCCAGGCTGGATACCAGCAATTCGGGCTGGAGCAGCTCCAGCGAGAGGCTGGGCGGAGGCAGGTGACCTCGGTCTCTGTGCTGAGCAGGATGCGTTGGCAGCGAGGAGGGACAGGGAACCCCCCAGCCAGGGTCTTGCTGCCCAAGGAGGGGGAGATCTGTGGCAGTTTTGGAGTAGCTGGTTCAGCAGCCGTGAGCCGCATGCTTGTCCCCGCCTGAGCTCTCCAGGAGCACATAACACACAGGTGTACACTGGATGTAGGCACCAGTGTAACGACAGGGCCAGACTCTGCTGAGTGCTGCCTGCGAGAGACAGGGGCAGAGTCAGACGGGCAGATGGGGGCAGGAGATGACAGGGCCAGCGGCCATGAGCTGAACCCATCACAAGTCCAGCCTGTGACGTCACCATCCGTCCCTGCAGCTCTCCATCTGTCCCGCTGTCCGTCCAACTCTCAACCCCCATCCGTCCCCTATGTATGCCACACACCCCACTTCACCCATCTGCCTCACTCACTCATCTATTTCCTCATGCATCCTGCTGTCCTCTGATTGTCCCTGCAGTGCCCAGCACAAGGAGGCATAGTGGACCCTGAGTGAGGCTTTTGGGTGATGCAGTAATGGAGCTAGCGGGTGATAAGGAGGGTTCTGGGAATCTCTAATCCCAGCCCCACTTCTCCTGTGCCCAAAGCCATGACCACGAGCCCACCCCTCTCAGTCTCAGACCCCACAGCCCCAAAGACATGACTGGCCACTCATGCTGTGACCCAGTTACACCAATGAGGTCTCCTGAAGATAGAGGATTGGAAGAGCAACCCCTTATCCTGGCAGGCAGGACACATCCTTTCCAATATGGCAGAGACCTTGCCCGGGGCAGAGGGATCCAGCTGAGCCCATAGGAGACTGGGGGAGGGGGAGCAGAGGAAGAGGATGCAGGCAACTGAACATGACAGGTGTCCATGAAAGGAGAGAGAGAGTTTGAGTGTAAGTTGGCCAACATAGAGAAACCTCGGAGGAAGAAAGAAACTCAGAACAGGGAGTCACCCTCATGGATCCAACTTTCTGCTAGGGAGCACACACCACTCCTGGCCAGAGATGATCAGCCCTCGCAAATGGCAACATCATCTCCTTGAAGCCACAGCTAGTCTGGAAACCCACACCCAGGTAACGGGAAGTCCCTGCCTGGAGCCAGGAGGACTGTGACCAGAGCCCTTCCCAAACCAGATACATATCTCACCGACAGAGACAGCTACTCTGATCCCAGCTGGGCAGGTCTTGCCTGGCATCAACAGGATTCACGCAGTCACTGCTCTCGCCACTTTCCATCTCACCTCAGGGCTGGACTCCGTCCCCGCGATTTATTTTCTCTTGGTATGAAACACAACACAAAAGAAAAAGCAACGGTGGCGAGGCTCCTCTTCTCACTACTCCCACACCCCAGGGCTCCGGCTTCAACCCTCCTCCCATTCTGCCATCACAGCTACAATTAGAAATCTGCAGCCTGGGCTCACACCTGGTTGTCTCCCCAATCCTTGGCGCTGTCCAGCACGTCTCCCTCCACAGAAGTCACCTGGCCTCGTCTTAGACTCCATCTTCATATTGCTCTTCTCCTTCCCAGAGCTCCTGCTCTGCCCCTCAGGCCTGTCTGTGCTCAGCTCTGCAGGCAGAGGGGAAGGGGCACGATGGGAACACACACGCCCCATTCCAGACACCCCGCAGCATCCACCGGGCTACCAAACCACGTCACCTGTGGCCAAAACCACCCCCCACCCCGAGGGAGCAAACAGCCTTGGTGAGCCCAGCACACACAAGGCAGGAAAAGAGTCACACCCACCCCCAGCCCAGCCCAAGGGGGAGCTTCCCTCACTTCCCGGCCACAGGCCCACGGGGCTCCTGGATGGGCAGTGGGGCCCCTGAAGAACTAGCTCAGCGTGTGATGAGTGACTGGGGGGTATGTGGGGCAGGGCCGCCCGGGGGGGGGGCAGGAGGGGCAGTTTGCCCCGGGCCCCACAGGCCCCCACTGGAGTTTTTGGGGCCCCTGGAGCAGGGTCCTTCACTCCCCGGGGCCTGGAAAACCCTTGCGGGCCGGGCCCAGGAGCTTCCTCCGCCCGGGCGGAAGGACCTCCCGCTGGCGAGTTACACGCAGCGGCACCCGCCGCCGGTGCCCCCGGGACCGAATTCCGCCTCTGCCCCGAGCCCCCGCCCGGATCCCACGGATCCCAACGGCCGCAGCGCCAAAGGGGGAGCCTCGGGCGAGGGAACCGGGCCTCCCCGCGCCGAGTCTCTGTCCCGCGCTCTCTCCGCCAATCAGGGAGCGGGGAGGGGCGCGGCGAAGGGACGAGTTACGGCCCCTCCTGCAATAGAGGCCGCGCGTGAGAGAGACAGAGAACTACGCTTCCCAGAGTGCACCGGGAGGGAGCGCGTTGTCCGAGCAACCGGCGCACTTCCGCTCTGAGACGAGCCAGGAACTACAACTCCCAGCCTGCCCCGGGGCACCTCCGTCCTCTCGAGCCCAGGGAAGGGCGGGTCCCTGGGTCAACCTGACACCTCCCCTCACAACTCCTCAGCCCCGCCCCCAGAGAGCCCCGCCCCCCTCCGGCTCCTGACGCGAACTCGCGTGTCCCGGGGTCTCGCCCGGCCCTGCTCCCCCCCCGCCTGCTTCTCTCTTGGCCTCCTGTCTCCCCACCCGGAGCCATATGGATGGAGCCATATGGAAATATGGGGGAGCCAGGACTCCTGGGTTCTCCCCCAGCTCTGGGAGGGGGGTAGAGTGGGGGAGGGGCAGGGCTGGGAGCCAGGACTCCTGGGTTCTCCCCCAGCTCTGGGAGGGGGCAGAGTGGGGAGGGGCAGGGCTGGGAGCCAGGACTCCTGGGTTCTCCCCAGCTCTGGGAGGGGGTGGAGTGGGGAGGGGCAGGGCTGGGAGCCAGGACTCCTGGGTTCTCCCCAGCCTGGGAGGGGGCAGAGTGGGGAGGGGCAGGGCTGGGAGCCAGGACTCCTGGGTTCTCCCCAGCTCTGGGAGGGGCAGGGCTGGGAGCCAGGACTCCTGGGTTCTCCCCAGCCTGGGAGGGGGCAGAGTGGGGAGGGGCAGGGCTGGGAGCCAGGACTCCTGGGTTCTCCCCAGCCCGGGAGGGGGCAGAGTGGGGAGGGGCAGGGCTGGGAGCCAGGACTCCTGGGTTCTCCCCAGCTCCGGGAGGGGGTAGAGTGGGGAGGGGCAGGGCTGGGAGCCAGGACTCCTGGGTTCTCCCCAGCCCGGGAGGGGGCAGAGTGGGGAGGGGCAGGGCTGGGAGCCAGGACTCCTGGGTTCTCCCCAGCCTGGGAGGGGGCAGAGTGGGGAGGGGCAGGGCTGGGAGCCAGGACTCCTGGGTTCTCCCCAGCTCTGGGAGGGGTGGAGTGGGGAGGGGCAGGGCTGGGAGCCAGGACTCCTGGGTTCTCCCCAGCTCTGGGAGGGGGTGGAGTGGGGAGGGGCAGGGCTGGGAGCCAGGACTCCTGGGTTCTCCCCCAGCTCTGGGAGGGGTGTGGGGGTAGAGTGGGGGAGGGGCAGAGCTGGGAGCCAGGACTCCTGGGTTCTCCCCCAGCTCTGGGAGGGGGGCGAGGGGGGTAGAGTGGGGGAGGGGCTGGGGTGCCTGCTGCCCTCGCAGCGAACAGCAGAGCGCCCCCTGTAGCTTGCCGCCCCAACCACGTGCTTGGTGTGCTGGTGCCTGGAGCTGCCCCTGGTTCCAGCCCCTCTGCCCAGGCAGCTCCCCCAGCCTGACACACACACACACACACACACAGAGCCCCTGTACCCGCCCCACCCCAGGGCTCCTCATCCCAGAGGGGAGCCCCCCGGCTGAGTGGGGAATCAGACCCCCCCGAAATTACCCTGGGACCAGCTTGATCTTCCTCCGCCCTGCCCTGCTCTGCATGTATTCAGAGTGTGGCAGTTTCCCGGTCCTGCCATGTGTCTCGTCTCCTCCCCAGTTCCTTCCAACCCGCCCCAGTGCCCCTGCACCCCGGGCTGGGTCTCTGCCAACCCTCCTGCCCCCAATATCGCCCTGCCCCTACCGGTCTATAGGGCTGGATCCCTCCTCCCCTTCTCCCCTCATTTCCTGCCTCTGGGGGTCTATGGAGATGGGTGTCTCCTCTGCCATCTCCTCCCCTGCCCCCAATATCCCTCTGGGGCTCTCTGGGGCTGGGGCTCTCTCCCTGCCCCTGTGCTCTCCCCTGCACACGATGTCCTGGGAGTGACTCAGTTTCCTGGACCAACATTTCACACACCCCACCCCCACCCGACATGTCTCCCTCCACCCCACCCCTTCCTCCTGCACCCCAGGCTGGGTCTCTGCCAATCCCCCTTCTCCCCTCCTGACCCCAAGATCTCCTGCCCCTACAGGTCAATGGGTTGGGTCTCTCCCTTCCCTGCCCCCATCCTCCCCAATATCTCCCTGCCCCAGGCCGTCTATGGGGCTGGGTCTTCTCCTGAAGCCCCGCCCCCAGCGCGGGGCTCACGGACAATCCCCGCCCGGCGGCTGTGACGTGCTCACTCCCTGCAGACAACTCAGTCCCTGGAGACTAAAAGGACAGAAGGTGTCACGTGTCCATGGGCGGGGCTATGCAGATGAGCAGTGTCTGGCGGCAGGACGGAGAGCAGCGAGATGAACCGAAGGAGCCCGGTGGAGAGAATTCTCTCCGTGTGGACAGAATCCGTGTGGGAGTTCGTGCTGTGGGTGCCTGCACCGGAGTCACTTCGGGGCAGTGTTTGCCACTGAGCTGCATATTGACCAAAGGTGTGTGAATGGAGTGTGGTGCCTGGCGGGGAGCAGCTCATGGTGAAAAAGAAAGCAGTGGGAGCAGCAGATCCTGTCCTAGCAGTGGTTTGTGCGGTTTCTTTGCAACCATGAGTGGGATTGTTGTGGGTGCAACTAGACCCCACCTTCTCTGATGGGGTGGGGCTTCTACTGTCTGCCTGGGGGGGGTCCATGATGTCACAGCCCATGGGGCCGAATCATGTTTCTGAAGGGGGAGAGCAACTTCCCCTGTTCCCACTCATTCTCCACTAGGGGGCTGGGATCTCTAGGGAGGGGAGCCCAGGAAAAAACAGTCTCCCCTATGGAACCAGGAGTCCTGTCTCCCAGTCCTCCTGCTCTAGACCCCCTCCACTCCCAGACCCAGGGATAGAACCCAGGGGTCCTGGTGCCCAGCCCCCTCCCTGCTCTGACCACTGACCCCACTCCTCCCAGGGTGGTGCAGGGGTCACTGGGTCTGTGTCTCAGCTCTGCTAAGGGCCTTGACTGATTTTCTCAAAAGTGCTTCCTTCTGTATCCAGCATCTCTGCCCCCGCCCAGTCGCTGCCCACCCCCATGTGGGGGCACCAGCAGTGTGCCGGGTCGAGATGGGAAATTGTCCAAGCTGGCCCAGGAGAGACATGTGTGTCCCTGCTGGTGGGGCTGAGCCCCGCTGTGTGTGTGTGTGTTGGCTTTGCAGGATTTTGTATCCTGCAGCAAGTGACACACACATTGATGCACAAAGGGACTCACACAGTCCCAAGAACACTCACACACAACACACCCAGAGGGGCATGCTAGCTCCATCCCCAAAGAGAGAAACAATCACCCCCCCCCCCAGCCATGCTCACAATCACACACACACTGGAATATTCACAATTGTGCTCAGAGACACAACCGCACACAGTTCACTCCCACTGCTCCCAACACAAGGACCTCCTGCCCCATACAGCATGTGCCAAGGCCTGTGGAACTCACTGCCACTGGACAGCTACCAATGAGAATGGACCTTTCCAGGAGACCAATAGACATAGCCGTGGCGACAGAGGGGGCTGGGCTTCCAGGGCCTGACCCTGGCTGAGACTGGTTCTGACCATAGGGGTCTATCCAGCCGGGGGCAGCGTGACCCACACACAAACCCACCAGAAGCGCCTTTCTTAGCAGGTCTCCCAGGCCATCCCCCACCCTGCCCCGGGCTGGGTAACAAAGGGGCAGTATGAGACTCTGGGCCATGTGTGAGGAAGTGGGACTGGTCTTACTGGGGTCTGTGAAGCTTCAGTGTCCCCAGTGCAGTTCTTAAGTATCTAGCAAAGCAAAAGGCCAGTGCAACGGAATGCCTGACACTCTGTCTCCTAGCAACTGATGGCCTGGGCCCCTCCCCTGCAAAGGTGCAATTGAAGGTGTTGGAGACAAAGGGGTCAGGTGACCTCCTGGCCCAGGAAAGAAGCTGAGCAGAGAGGAGGGGCTGGAGGGGGTTGGGCAGACTGGAGCTGGCTGGGGAAAGAAGGGAAGCACAGACAGGGCTCTGATCCCCAATGGGGCTATAGGGCTCCTGGGGCCCCAAGATGGACCTAACAGGGGGGATCCTGTTATCTGTGCCTGCAAGACCTGTGTTGGACTGTGTTCCTGTCGTCTAAATAAACCTTCTGCTTTACTGGCTGGCTGAGAGTCACTGTGATCGCAGGAAGCTGGGGGTGCAGGACCCTGACTCCCCCACACTCCGTGACACCATGTCGCAACTCGGCCCCAGCCCCCCACTCACACACGCTGGTGACTTGGGTAACTGCCGAGGGATTGCACAAGAGAGAGTCAGAGCCAGGGAGAGAACCCAGGAGTCCTGGCTACCCCCCGACACACACTCTAACCACTGGACCCCACTCTGCTCCCAGGGCTGGAGATAGAACCCAGGAATTCTGACCACCAAACCCCGCTCTGACCACCAGACCTCACACTCCCCTTTTAGATTTTAGTCTCGCTGCCTCTTCTATCCACCCACCCCACCTGTCCATCCCTTTGCTGCAGGTTTTGGGGTGTCACCCTGCTCTGCATTCCCAGTGCAGCCCAAGGCTTTTCCTCCTCAACCACACATCCTCACCCCTCTCGTGCTGGATCATCTGCTTGGCCCCCTGCCCCCTCTCGGGATGCGCTGTGCGGCTGGGGATTGTGCAACGGCCCAGCACCAGGCAACACAGAACGGACACCACGTGCCCTGCCCCACCTCATGTGAGCTGCTCTCCAGGTGCATCGGAGCCCGGTGCCCCGCATCTTGGCACTCCTGCCCCACAGGGGGTGAGCTGCAGCCCCACCACACTCCGCAGAGGGGAGAAGGGTCAGGCCAGCCAGCCCTTGTAAGATGGGGAAATCACCACCAGGGTGAATGGTATGGGGCTGTGACATACAGAGAAACGGTTGTTGCGCCGGCAGAGGGCAGCAGAGCATGCACACACACACAATTGCAAACATACACAAACACATGCATGAATCCAGACACACACACGCACAGAATTGCTAATATACACAAACATCCGCACAAATCCAGCCAACATCAACACAACTGCTAACAGATGCAAACACATGCACAAATCCAGCCACATGAACACACAGACTTGCACAGCCACAAACACCCCCTCCCCACACACAAAACCCCATGCAGAAATCAATCAATCAATCAATACACACACGCACAATCCCCATTCTATGCACACACCTTGGGTCAGTGTGACACTGAATACTTCAATTGGATGGGGGGCCCAGCACCATGGCTATTCCCTGCCCCCCAGGGCTTGCAGGGGTGGATTGGGGGCCCCGGGGCCACAATCCATTGCCAGACACGGGGGGGGGGGGGTAGAGATGGGGATGGAACCATGGCACCACCCAGTTCCTGGCACAGGCTCCTTCCAGGATTTGCATTTCTTGGTAGTTTTCACCCCATCACCACTTCCTGCCCAGCCCCCTCCTGCTGTGCAAGACGGTTCTGGGGGGACGGGAAGAACCCAGGAGTCCTGGCTCCCAGCCTCACCTGTGCTAAGGTACGAGACTCTACTCTAACCCCAGTGCTGGGACTGGACCCTAGGAGTCCTGACACCCATCTTCCTTTCCTCTCACCACTAGACTCCACTCCTGCCCTTTGGGGAGCCAGGACTCCTGGTTCTGTCTCCAACTCTGGGAGCAGAGTGGGGTCTAGTGGTTAGAGCAGGAGGAGCCAGGACTCCTGGGTTCTACTCTCAGTGCTACTGTGTGACACTGGGCCTCTGTTTCTCCTCCCACTTTTTGGGTGTGGAGCCTGTAAACTCTCTGGGGCATGGCCTGTCTCTCGCTGTGTCTGGGCAGCGCCTGGCCCAACGGGGCCTGATCTCAGCTGGGGCAGGGACTGTCTCTGTGTCTGTGCAGCCCCCGGCACAACAGGGGCCTTGATTCTGCCCCGGTCTCTGTAGGTGCTGCTGTTGTACAGATAAGTAGTCGTGATACTAAAAGGCGTGGCAGTGCGTGAGTGCACCACCATTGCCATGCAAGGGCTAAATGTGATTCTTATCCCTGTGACCCCCTGTGAACCCTTCCCCTGATTCTCCACCCTGAGCCCCTTGTCCCGCGGCCTTGGGCAACGGCAACGCAGCAAGCCACCCAGCTCGAGCCCTAAAACAAGAAGAGGACCCAAAAAACCTCACACCAACAGGAAACCAGCCCCAGCAGTTTGTGACTTCACTTCCCAAAATTATATACACAAACACACACACACAGAGCCCCGCTCAAACAGCCCCCTTTGCCAATGCGCCACCTCACCTCGTCCAGAGAGGTCTAGGTGGGAAGCTTCACGTGGGAGCAGTGATGGACAGCACCATCAAGGTAGGTTCTGGAGATGGTCCTCCAGATGCAGGCGTCTGGGCTCCAACTGGCACTGGGCTCACACTGGGCTGTGTTCTGTTCCTCTCTGTTGTGTGCGCCCAGTCTCCACAAACGCCCCCGCCCCCTGCTCTTTCCTTCTGGTACAAAAAAAATCCTCTTCCTTCGCCCCAGAGAGAGACACCCACGGTGCTGCTCAGCACACGCCTTCCCCCCACCTTCCCCCCCATTCCCAGGAGCGTGCAGGAAGGGAGTCATGATTGGGGAGAGCCCGTGTCCCGAGGGGAGGGTATTTTGGGGCTTGCCCCCTCCACAGAGCATGGGGTGCCAATAGGCACCTATGGATGGTCCCGCCAAGCAGGGCCAGGATGGAAATGGGGGGCCTGTTCCCCCAACATGGAGAATCTGGGTGCAACCTTGCTTAACGGGTCAGTCTGTCCTTTCTCTGACTCTCTCATTCCAGCTTCAGCTAGCACTTGTGGTTCATTTGCTCTTTTTCATTCCTTTCCTTCTCTAGCTTGTATGTCCTTGCTTTCTTTTTTCCCCTCTACCTTTCACGCTGTTGCTTTCTTTCATTATTTTTCTAATATTTTTTCTCTCCCGTTCTTTCTTTCTCTGCCTTTCACATTCTTTTCGCTTGCTCTCTCTTGCTGGTTATTTTTTTCACTCTTTTTCCTCGCTCCCTTCCGACCCAAGCGGGTTCTCCTCACACAGATTTTGACAGGTTTTCCCCCTGATCAGCAAGTGGATTAAGCACGACTTCAGTGGGTGTTTGCCAGGCCAGGAAGCAGGCTGGCCGGGTGTCTTCATGGCCATCTGCTGTCCATGCATAGGCATGGTCCTCCCCTCCTCTGGCCCTGACCTCAGTCGCTCTGTGGCTTATAAGCCTTCCCTCAGAGCTGTCAGCACCAGCCGCCTCTGCTCTAGGTGCCCAGAGGAGGAGAGGTGTGCTGGGCTCCAGCCTGGGACTCTTCCTCAGGGCCGCCCAGAGGGGGGGGCAAGAGGGGCAATTTGCCCCAGGCCCTGAGCCCCACAGGGGCCCCCACGAGAGTTTTTCGGGGCCCCTGGAGCGGGGTCCCTCACTCGCTCCGGGGGGCCTGGAAAACTCTTGCGGGGCCGGGCGCAGGAGCTTCGCCCTGGTTCGCCGGCAGGGGGTCCTTCCGCTCCCGGGCAGAAGGACCCCCCGCTGGCGAATTACCGCCGAAGACGGAGCGGGACCCGCCGCCGAAGTTCAGCTCGGTCTTCGGCGGTAATTCGGCGGCGGGGGGCCCTTCCGTTCCGGGACCCGCCGCCGAAGTGCCCCGAAGACCCGCGGCGGGGACCTCCCCTGCCGCCGAATTTCCGCTGAAGACCGGACTGCGCTTCGGCGGCGGGTCCCCCTTCGGCGGTAATTCGGCAGCGGGGGGGCCCCCACCGCAGGTCTTCAGGGCACTTTGGCAGCGGGTCCCGGAACGGAAGGGCCCCCCGCCGCCGAAGACCCCAGGCCCCCGGAATCCTCTGGGCGGCCCTGCTCTTCCTCCCTCCTGCCTACCAAGCCTGGCCCTGCTTTCTTCAAGTGCCATGTGGGCAAGAGGAAAAGTGTGGCCACAAGCACCAAACTTGTGGGCATCAGGTCAAGCAGTGAGAATCCCAACCCCCAGAGCCACTTCTAGACCCCCACCAAAGACCTGACTCCAGTAGGGAGGAGTCACCCAGCAGGAGGGAAATGATTCACTCTTACATAGCTGGAGACAGGAAAGCACTTTGAGCACCAGATCTTTACCACCAGCTAACACAAGGTCCCACTGAGATTTGAACTCAGATTGCAGGATTCAGAGTCCTGAGTGCTGCCCGTTACACCATGGGACCAGCTCATACTGCCTTCTCTGCACATTGGTGACTCTCACAGGGCTGGCTTGTGTAAGGGACTGTTGGCCCTTTACTAAAACTTAGTGGGGTTTTTGGTTGGCTAGTTTCCAGTCCCAATAGAAGGGGGAAGGGTCAATGGGAAATCAGGACCCTGAGACTGACATGCCCCTGGTGCAATGGTCACCAACTGGTAGGGAACAAGTGAGAATTTGTTAATGGAGAAAAATTCCTGGTGAAAATTGGCAAAGCTGTGGAGAGTTTGAAAAGTTCCAGTGAATTTACACATGGGTCTTTACACATGGGTCTCAACCTCAATTTACCTTAGGGCCAGTGCCAGTCCTCCCAGTGGGCCAATAATGTCACTCACACCGCCCAGAACCCGCCCCCCAAAACTCTGCCCTCACCTGCCTAAGGCTCTGGGAGGGAGTTTGGGTGGGGAGGGGTTCTGGGGGCTGGTGCTGGGAGGGATTTTGGGTGGGGAGGGGTTCTGGGGGCTGGCGCTGTTAGGGTGTTTGGGTGGGGGAGGGGTTCTGGGGGGCAGTGGCTGGGAGGGAGTTTGGGTGGGGAAGGGGTTCGGGGGGGAAGGCTCTGGGAGGGAGTTTGGGGGGGGGTGGGGTTCTGGGGGGCAGGCTCTGGGAGGGAGTTTGCAGCGCCGTAACATGGGCGAGGCGAGTGAGGCACTTGCCTCAGCTGCAGAAAGTGGAGGGGTGCAGCTCTACCACGATCAGCGGCGCCGGGCGGCAGCTCTACCACTGCCACTTCTTCGGTGGCAGTTCGTCAGTGGGTCCTTCTCTCCGAGAGGGACTCAGGGACCCTGCCGAATTGCCACCGAAGGATGAATGAAGCGCGGTGGCAATTCAGTGGCAGGTCCTTCCTCCGACAGGGACTCAAGGACCCGCAGCCAAAGAGCCTGGAGCCGGCCCGGGCCTTGAGTACAAAAAGTCCTTGTAGGGCTCGGGGAGTTTGGGTGCTGGGTGCCGGCTCTGGGCTGGGGCAGGGAGTAGGGGGAACAGGAGGAGGGGTGGGGGTGCAGGCTCTGGGAGGGAGATTAGGTGGGCAGGAGGGTGTGTGGAGGGAGAGGGAGTTGGGGCAGGTGTGTGTGGAGAGGGGTGCAGGCTCTGGGAGGGAGTTTGCGGAGGAGGAGGGGGTATGTGGGGAGGGGATGGTGGTGCAGGCCTGGGAGGGAGTAAGGTGCGGTGCTTACCGGGTGTCCAAGGTGGGGTGGGCTGGGGCCTCCACGTTCTGCTGCCCCCAGGCATCACCCCGCAGCATCCCATTGGCTGCAGGGGCTCGGGTGGGGAAGCGCGGAGGCACAGACCCACCCTGCCCTGCCATGCAGAGGGGCCGGCAGCCATTGGAGTGAGCAGGCAGATGCTGCTCAGCCCGCTGCACTGCTGGGGCTCCTGGGAGCGCCTGGGGGCAGCAGGTGGGGCCAAGGGAGTGACCCGGTCCCAAAACTGCTGGAGCCCCACGGGTGAGACCTGGGGACCAGGACTGCCAGCCAAACTCCTTGAAGAGGAGGTGTCCTCTCCTGTCAAAAACTGATCTTCCTCCTTCAGTTCAGTGACAGCTTGAATTGTTCCTTATCCCGGCAGAGCCAGAGGATTGAAAGCAGCAACATCAAACCCTGTGTAGCTCGCAGGAATGGACATAAACACTCCCTGGTATCTGAGGAGATGTTTAGCTTGCCCTTGGTCAACTACAAGGCCAAAGGGAAAGGAGGTGGCACCAAAGGGAAAGGAGAGTGAAACATGGCACATCATTGTTATGCCCATGGTGGCTGCAAAATCTTTTTATGTACTTCTTCTTATCAGCAGTGCATTATTTTCTCTGGCGTCTAGACCTTGACTATACCTTGGCCAAGAAATTTGTACCTTGATAAAATAATTGACTGCCCCTGGTGAAGGCAATGGACTTGACACCCACTGGGATGTCCCAACACCGGTACAAGTGCTAACAACATGGCTGCCTTTTAGCCATCGATTTTAATCGGGGCAATACATTGAAACAAACCCCTGTTAAATCATTTCTCAGCCCGAGTCCTTCACCCACATTCCCTAGAGCATTGGGCCACCACGTGGACTTTTCATTTCCCACCTCAATTTCACAGAGACACAATTTCCTTTGCACAGATCCATGAACAGTGAAATCTTCCTGTGTCTCTGGTCTGAACCAGGGCATTCTGATTCCAGTGAACCCTTCTCTCCTGCAATGGCAATGGTCAGACAGAGGGGTTGTGGCACCTGCATCCCTGGCAGGAAGCTATTGGCTCAGCTCTTTCTTTCTGCTGCTGCTGTTAGTCCATGTAACATCAAGGGTGGAATGCAAGGCTGAGTTCACGCACCAGCCCCCTGAAATATTTCAGTGCCCCAGAGAAATCCTGCCCTGGAACAATGTGCTGAGATTTGACTAGGAAAGGACTGTCTGAATTGTCAGAGTGGGGAATGAACAACAATCTACAGCAATGTCGTTCACACAAACACACTCTCATCCTGCTCCAGCTGGAAGGGAAATGGGCAGGAATTCTCACTGTTCACCCAAGGGCACACTTACACTGATGCGCAGTCATGAGCGTGCTGGGGAAGCTGGTCTGAGCAATTTGAAGTGACAATTCAGTGAGAACAGAATCATCATGTAGTGGAATAATTGTATGTCAAGTAGTTGTGGCCGAGTGGTTAAGGCGATGGACTAGAAATCTATTACGCCACCCCGAACAGGTTCAAATCCTGCCAACTACACAAGCACTGTGCTGTTGTTATTATCACTCTAATCTTAGTGCCTGAGCATCCACAGTGCAAACTGGAGCCAGATCTACTTTCACTCTGTGGACACCTAAAATGCTGCTGTGGCATTGCTATAGCACTTTGGAGTAAACAGTGATTGGAGGGGTTTTCCCATCCCTGTAATAGCTGCATTGACAGAACAATTCTTCCTTTTCTTTACCACTATCTAACCAGGGCTTAGGTCACCTTAACTCTATGGGTTGGGTTGGGTTGGGGGGTTCACACCCTGAGAGACGTCACTCTGTCATTTCAGTGCCCAGCGTACACCAGCCCTTAGATCACTCTTGGTATTTCAATGCAGGCACTGACCTGTGAGAGGAAAACATCAGCTCACAAACACACAGACTGAATTCCCACATTTCATCTCGCTGCACTTTCCAGAAAGTCACGAAATTCAATTCATTCTTGATAGGACAGAGAAAAAATAAGTGACACTAAGTTTTTGGCTTGGGTAAATAAAATTAAGTGTTTAATTAATATAGTACAAATCTGTACTGATTCCTCTAACTAACACCACAGTGTGAAACAGGAACAGAGACAAAGCTTGTCAGTGACGACTAATTTCGCAAATGATCTTCCCATTATTAATTTCCACGCTGCCCCCATTGGAGGTCTGGGCACCTCCAGTGTCATTGCTCTGCATTCACCTGCCCCTAGAATTGTTCTCGGACATTCGCCTTCCTCTGCAGCGTGGGGCTGGTCACTTGCTGGAGGATTCCCTGCACCTTGAGGTCTTTAAGCCACGATTTGAGGACTTCAGTAACTCAGACATAGGTTAGGTTTTGTTACAGGAGTGGATGGGTGAGATAATGGTCCCTTCTGACCTTAAGTCTATGAATCTAGTCCCAAATTTTAGTCCTGCTTTGGGACAGTGTCTGTCATGCAAGAAACTGCCCAGTCTGCGCTAGCAGTGAGGCTCTCTCACTAACAGCTGAAATCAGGAGAGCTGTGTGAAGTGCAGGGCCCCAGGGGTGCCTGAACAGGGGAGAACAACACCCCAGGACTTTTAAAAATGGGAGGGCTCTGAAAGGAGGGGCCTAGCCTCTGTAGCAGGAATGCAGGGCAGGCGAGTTCACGGCGGGCATTATGGGATACTGGTGGAGGCCATTATAGTGATATAATGACCAGCAGCATTTACACTGAAAATTTGTCACTTTAAGTTTGCTGCACAAAGCTCTAGGCCTCTCGTCAAGGTGGTTTTATTTTGTCACCAAAACAGGGCAATTTTGTCGCCAGACGTGGCATTGCAGTGTGTGCACCAGCCAAAAGCTGCCAACCGAGGGAGCGTTGTGTGTTTTCACACACCTGAGCAATATAATGATGCTGAAATAACTTTGCAGTGCAGACCTGGCCAAAGATTCACACACACACACAGAGCTTGCAAGGAAAACGTCACCTGCTCCTCTGCTTTGCAGAATTCAAACACAAGCAAAGCTTGTCAGGCCCCAGTGGGGATGGCAGAGAGTCAGGTGTGGGCAGACAGTGTGTTTTAGCCACAGGCAGGCACCATGGCTTAGCTGGCTAAAGCACCTGTCTTGTAAACAGCAGATCCTGGGTTCAACTCCCAGTGGTGCCTTGTTGGTTAACTTTAGGACACCTGGTATTGGCTACTGACAGAGGACAAAACACAGAGCTAGGTGGGCCTTTGGTCCAGCCCAGTGTGGCTGTTTAAACTGGGATTGAGGAGAAGGGTGAAGAGGAGCAGGCTCTGGTTGGGAGTGAGGAGCAGTGAGCATAGGAGGGACTGAGGGTTGGGTCTGAGGGGCACTGGGAAAAGAGGGGACGTGGGTTTAGGCTGAAGAGCATCTTCATTTGGGGATCCAGCAGGACAGGGAAGGCAGCATGTGATTCTAAATCCTTAGGGATATTCTGTGTGTTTGTGTGTGTGTGTGTGTGTGCAGGGGAGGAACATGCTCTATGCCCAGAGGCCTTTATTCCTTCAGGCTGCAAGGACAGAGGGGCTGTCAGGAAGTTGCCCCTTCAAACCCAACAACACAAAAAGGCCCTTCTGAGGAAAGGAAAAATCCTGCAGAGAAAAAGTAACCTCCAAGAGGACTCCAGCAAGACAGTGTAAGATCTTGGGGAGTAGTTTATCACCTGACCAGGACTTGAACCCTGGACCTCAGATTAAAAGTCTGATGTTCTGCCAACTGAGCTAACCAGGCTCCCAAAGCAAAAGAGCAAGTTGGTGCAGAGGAGAAACTAGTCAAGAAAACAAGAGCGGGAAACAATAGGGGAAACCTGCTGCTCTCTCTGGCCTGGTCAACACTACGAGTTTATATCGAATTTAACAGCATTAAATCACATTAACCCTGCACCCGTCCACACAACGAAGCCCTTTATATCAATATAAAGGGCTCTTAATACCGATATCTGTACTCCTCCCCGACGAGGGGTGTAGCATTGAAATCGATATTGCCATGTTGGAGTAGGGGTCGTGTGGCCGCACTGACGGTATTGGCCTCCAGGC
This sequence comes from Mauremys reevesii, assembly GCF_016161935.1. Taxonomy (NCBI): domain Eukaryota; kingdom Metazoa; phylum Chordata; order Testudines; family Geoemydidae; genus Mauremys; species Mauremys reevesii. Next base: position 34,834,950 of record NC_052639.1, read on the forward strand.
GCTATCCCACAGTGCACCATTGTGACCGCTCTGGACAGCAATCTGAACTCGGATACACTGGCCAAGTAGACAGGAAAAGTCCCGTGAACTTTTGAATTTAATTTCCTGTTTGCCCAGCGTGGAGCGCTGATCAGCACAGGTGACCATGCAGTCCCAGAATCCAAAAAGAGCTCCAGCATGGACCATGCGGGAGATACTGAAGCTGATCTCTGCATGGGGAGATGAATCTGTTCTATCAGAACTCCGTTCCAAAAGACAAAATGCCAAAACATTTGCAAAAATCTCCAAGGCTATGATGGACAGAGGCTACAGTAGGGACTCAACACAGTGCTGAAACTTAAGGAGCTGAGACAAGTGTACCAGAAAGCCAAAGAATGAAATGGATACTCACAGAGGGAGGGGCGACTGATGACTGTAGCTATCCCACAGTTCCCGCACTGTCCGAAAACCATTTACATTCATGGCTGAGTTCCCAAAGCCTGAAAGGTCAAAACATTGTTGTGGGTGGTTCCGGTATGTGTCATTCCCGCCCCGTGAAAGCCGAGGGATAAAAATTGTTTCTCACCTTTTTCACTGTCACCGTATGTCTACTGGATGCTGCTGTGAGACACGGTGCTGCAGCGCCACACAGCACCATCCTCTTCCCTTCCCTGGCGGACGGCAGACGGTACAGTAGGACTGGTATCCGCCATCGCTGTCCCATGAGTGCTCCTGGCTAGCCTCGTGCGATCAGCCGGGGTGCCTGGGCAAAATGGGAATGACTCCCAGGTCATTCTCTTCTTTCAGAGTCTGTCTGCACCATCCAGTCGACATATGGGGACAGTGATAACAGACTGACTGTGCGCCATGGGTGCCGTTGTATGGCGTCTGCCCCGGCAATCCAGGAAAAGGGCACAAAATGATTGTCTGCCGTTGCTTTCACGGAGGGAGGATTGAGTGACGACATTTACCCAGAATCACCCGTGACACTGTTGTTGCCCCATCAGGCATTGGGATCTCAACCAAGAATTCCAATGGGCGGGGGAGACTGCAGGAACTATGGGATAGCTATGGCATAGCTACCCATAGTGCAACGCTCTGGAAATTGACGCTAGCCTCGGTCCATGGACGCAAACCGCCGAATTAATGTGTTTATTGTGTCACTGCGTGCACTCGACTTTATACAATCTGTTTCAAAAACAGTTTCTGTAAAATCGGAATAATCCCGTAGTGTAGACATACCCTGAGATTAACAACTTTGGTGGCTAATTGAAAGGCTGATGATTCAAACCCAGGTGAAGATGGAGGTGTTTTTTTTTTAAGTGATTAGCATCCAGTACATTTTAACAGGGAGAAAATGCCTCAATGCTGGTCTAGCCTCATTGGGCAAGCATAAGGAACACTTTTGCCGGTGGTATAGTGGTGAGCATAGCTGCCTTCTAAACAGTTGACCTGGGTTCAATTCCCAGCCAATACAGGGATGTGATATTCTCTCCTTTAGGAGCTGGTTTAATTTCAATCATGTTGTATCACTTTATCAATGGAATGACAGAATCCATGTGCTGGGTCACTCAACACACAATGAAAGAAGAAAGGGTGGGACTATACAATGAGCTGTTGGAGTTATCCTGGCATTACAATGTTTGGTTAACTTATTGAAAAAGTATTTCCTTTACTTCCCTCTCCCTTTTAGACTCAGAGCCTTTAAGGTCAGAAGGGACCAGTGTGATCATCTAGTCCGACCTGCTGCACCACGCAGGCCAAAAGACCCCACCCACCCACTCCTGTAATAGACCCGGGAGGGGAGGCAGCTCTGTGCACTGCCCCTACCTCAGGCAGCACATGGAGGCCCTCTGCTCCTCCCCATGGGTGTGCAGAGATGTGCCAGCAGCACTGAGGTGGCTCCTGCCCACTCTGCCTCCGTCCTCTGTGCCACTCCCAGAAATGGCCGGCATGTCCCAGCATCCCTGGGGTGGGGAGGTTCCATTCATTGCCCCTGCCCCGAGTACCGACTCCGCAGCGCCCATTGGCCAAGTCACGCAGAAGAGCCAGCCGCCATAGGCCAACATCCAAGGGCAGAGGAAGCCAAGCCACAAGGCTTCAAAAGGTGACTGGCCAAGATCCTCTAGCTTTCCCTGCTGATGCCAAGGCTTTTTCCTCAGCTCATTTCACCACCCTCTGCCATGCAGGGGTTGGGGTTATCGCAGGTGTTACCCAAAATTGGGCCAGCCAGTAAGCAAAGGGAGGACTAATGACCCACCAGAGTTTGGCAGAAAGCAGCACATTTATTATACTGACAGTTAAGCTCAAAATAAGCAGGGCGGGGGGGAGTCACACTCGCACTCGCATACTCACGCTCCCAGGACAGGCACAGCGCTGGAGATGTCAGGATTCTGCAAGGTAAGTGTCCCACAGCGCAGCTATGGACGGTGCGATGAAGGTAAGTCTCCCTGAGGCACAATGAAATACAACGCAGAGAACCACTGGCCAGGCGCTCCGGGCAAAGGGCCTCACTGGAGCTACAAGCTTGTGAGTGCTCTCCTGAGCACAGGGCCCCTTCCCCTTTTAAGGGCCTGCACCTCATGGCCTGCGACTAGAGATGACTTGGCTGCATCTGGTTGGTCACACTCCACCTTGGGCAGTGTCCATGCTCTGGGTGCGTGAGTGCTGCCTAATTAGAGTCCCAGACACCTTGTCTACCTGGGAGCTCTTCTGCTCTTCAACTAGCCCATTCATCCCACCAGCATTCCAGGAGGGAGCGGGAGGAGAAAGCCACTTCACAGGCATTCAGAGAGGGAGAGGAGACAAAAGTGGGAGCAGGGGAAGTATAAGAGAACTTTTGAGCATAGAAATCACTGCTGCTCCTACAACAGCAGGGACAGGCCAGTAGGAGCTGGGAATAAGCCACCATGTTTCTGCCTGGTTTCAAACCAGGCACCTTTTGCGTGTTAGGAAAACATGATAACCCCTACACCACAGAAACTTTGCCACAAGGCTCTGCCCTCCCTTTATAAGACCATAAGAATGGCCATACTGGGTCAGACCAAAGGTCCATCCAACCCCGCATCCTATCTGCCAACAGTGGCCAATGCCAGGTGCCCCAGAGGGACTGAACCTAACAGGTAACGATCAAGTGATCTCTCTCCTGCCATCCATCTCCACCCTCTGACAAACAGAGGCTAGGGACACCATTCCTTACCCCTCCTGGCTAATAGCCATTCATGGACTTAACCTCCATTCATTTATCTGAAAAGAACAAGGAGCACTTGTGGTGCCTTAGAGACTAACAAATTATTTGAGCATAAGCTTTCATGGGCTAAAACCCACTTCTCGGATGCCTGCAGTGGAAAATACAGCAGGAAGATATAGATATACAAAGAACATGAAAATGGGTGTTGCCATACACACTATAATGAGAGTGAGCAGCTAAGGTGAGCTATTATTAGCAGGAGAAAAACCTTTGTAGTGATAATCGGGATGGCCCATTTCCAACAGTTGACAGGAAGGTGTGAGTAACAGTAGGGGGACAAATAAACATGGGGAAATAGTTTGACTTTGTGTAATGACCCATCCACTCCCAGTCTTTATTCAAGCCTAATTTAATGGTGTCCACGTTGCAAATTAATTCCAAATCAGCAGTCTCTCATTGGAGTCTGTTGTTGAAGGTTTTTTGTTGTAATATTGCAACTTTTAGGTCTGTAATCAAGTGACCAGGGAGGTTGAAGTGTTCTCTGACTGGTTTTTGAATGTTATAATTCTCGATGTCTGATTTGTGTCCGTTTATTATTTTACGTAGAGACTGCCTGGTTTGGCCAATGTACCTGGCAGAGGGGCATTGCTGGCACATAATAGCATAAAGAGCTAAGTCAGCACCCGAATAGCACTTTTTTGGGCCTGCTGCTTCTCTGTCTGGGAAGTTTTTGTCAGCCCTGGCACACGAAAAGAGCATCATTGCAAGCACCCATGAAGGCGAGATGAATTTTTGCCTGCCTTGCTCAGCTTGACTTGCTTCCTTACCCCATTCCTGTCTCAGATCCTAGGTTACCTGGTGGCTGAAGATGGTCCATTGTCTCAAGCGGTGCCAGAGCCTGACACAGTGCCCCTGGGCAGCCTTTGCTCTGCACATGCTGGTCATGCACACTTGCAAATACTTTAAAGCTCCTGTCAGTAAGTTCTGGGGACAGTTGCTCACCTTCAGAGGAAGCTCCCTAAAATTGGCCTGTCTCACCTAGTGGTACATTGACCTCTGTTCAGATTGAGCCAATCTGTGGCCGCCGCCGCTGTGAGGGCAGCCACTGTTGCGGATGAAGCCATCCTGCAAGCACCTTCCACCTAGCCACCCACTGAAAATCCTGTAGGGTGTAAGGTGGGAGTAGAAGAACACTAGAGGGGGGGGCTCCCCCTTCCCCCACCATCGGCCATCCCCATACCCGGTGCTGCACCCAGTGGGATAAAAAAAATACGGCCATATCGGAAGAGTCAGTTGCGTTCTGTGCGGTTGCCCCATCATTCCCCTCAGGCCTGACCTGCCCTCCAGCTCAGCCACTCACTGAAAATTGAAAAAAACAACAGTAGAGCTATAAAAGTCTTCAAAGCCCACCAAGCCCAACCCCTCTTCTAATACGGCAGAAAAGCCGCACTTCTCCTGACTAGGTAGGGATGTCCTATTGCCGCACAAGAAGTGGAAGGCCATTTAATGTGGATAAATGTAAAGTAATGCACATTGGAAAAAATAACCCCAACTATACATACAACATGATGGGGGCTAAGTTAGCTACAACGAGTCAGGAAAAAGATCTTGGAGTTATCGTGGATAGTTCTCTGAAGATGTCCACGCAGTGTGCAGAGGCGGTCAAAAAAGCAAACAGGATGTTAGGAATCATTAAAAAGGGGATAGAGAACAAGACGGAGAATATAGTATTGCCCTTATATAAATCCATGGTACGCCCACATCTCGAATACTGTGTACAGATGTGGTCTCCTCACCTCAAAAAAGATATTCTAGCACTAGAAAAGGTTCAGAAAAGGGCAACTAAAATGATTAGGGGTTTAGAGAGGGTCCCATACGAGGAAAGATTAAAGAGGCTAGGACTCTTCAGCTTGGAAAAGAGAAGACTAAGGGGGGACACGATAAAGGTATATAAAATCATGAGTGATGTTGAGAAAGTGGATAAGGAAACGTTATTTACTTATTCCCATAATACAAGAACTAGGGGTCACCAAATGAAATTAATAGGCAGCAGGTTTAAAACAAATAAAAGGAAGTTCTTCTTCACGCAGCGCACAGTCAACTTGTGGAACTCCTTACCTGAGGAGGTTGTGAAGGCTAGGACTATAACAATGTTTAAAAGGGGACTGGATAAATTCATGGTGGCTAAGTCCATAAATGGCTATTAGCCAGGATGGGTAAGAATGGTGTCCCTAGCCTCTGTTCGTCAGAGGATGGAGATGGATGGCAGGAGAGAGATCACTTGATCATTGCCTGTTAGGTTCACTCCCTCTGGGGCACCTGGCATTGGCCACTGTCGGTAGACAGATACTGGGCTAGATGGACCTTTGGTCTGACCCGGTACGGCCTTTCTTATGTTCTTATGTGTTCGGTCTCAGCAGCACTCGTGGAGCAGAGGGAAATACCTGGCTGAGGAAAATCCACACAGATCGGTCTTGAGCATGACAACCTAGTAGGTAATGACAAGGTCCACTTACGCCACTGGCCAAACCATTCCTCACAGGCCAGCAACCATTTCTCCCAGTTCGCTCCCACCATGTCCCCAACCGAACGCTAGAAGGCCCAGCCATCAACCTGCCCACTCTTGCAGCCCTCCTCTTCCGCCCTGACTGATAGGGGGGAGTATTGAGCCTCCCTCCCTTAGGCCCTTCAGCATCCCTGGGGAACACCAACACTGCCCAAGTGACTTTGGGCCAGTAGGTCAACCAATAGGGCTGCCTCCTAGGCCAGGCTGCAGCCCAGCTTCAGGACTCAGCAGAAATGGCGCTTGCATCCCTATCTACAGAACTCCAGGCATGGCCAGGCTTCTGGATCAAACGTCCCCTCTTGTGCTCAAGTCACAACAGCTAGTGGGCAAAAGACAGGCTTTCATGGCATTTGAGAAAGCAAGATAGAGCCTTGGAAGACCCAGCAGGGTTTGTGGCACAGGGGGCACAAGGAATTGTCCTCAGATCCCACCGAGACTTCAACTCAGATTGCAGGATTCAAAGTCCCCAGTGCTGGCCCGTACACCATGGGACCAATAGGGAACCCCCAGACCTCTGCCGAGGATGACTCTGTGGGGGCAGCCCTGCATTTACTCACTGTTGTCATGCAGCAGTTTGCTGCAGCTCCCAGAGGCCTTTCTTAATCCAGACTGAAAGGCCAATAGGCATGTGAGGAAGTTGCCCCTTCAGTCCCAGGCAGTATGTGGCCCTTCCTAGTGAAAAGAAGTGATGTCAAATAACATCCTGGAGAGATTCTGTCTTTCATTTTGAGGGGAAACTGTTCCTCCTTCACCTGAGCAGGGACTTGAACCCTGGACCTCAGATCAAAAGTCTGATGCTCTACCAACTGAGCTAGCCAGGCTCACATTTAACAAAAGCAAATTTCATGCAGCAGAGAAACTCGTCATGAAAATGTGGGCAGGAAACAATACAGAAAACCTGCTACTCGCTCTCTTAGCAGTCCTAGCCCCAGCCTGCTCCTCCATCCGGCGCCCTGAGGCCTTATTCTTTTTTAAGTTAGCTATCAAATCCAGGAGAAAACACAGATATACGAAGCAAAACGAAATCACAAACAGAAATGTCATTGGAAATACAGAAATAAAAAAGGAAAATGCAATCCCCATCACTTTACCGTGTCGGGGCCATTCCTGTATCGAGAGCACCCGCTAAGGTACATGTGTGCTTACGAGAAAGCTGGAGGAACTCATACCACAGCCAGAACATGAAACTTGACTGCTTCCAGGTGCCGCAGTAAAACCCTTTCCCTGCTGTGATGTTGCACTCGTGTGATTTTATGAAAATATGCTAATGAGTGTGAATATAAAGTGACTGGACTATGCTTCATGCAAAAGGTCTCTTGTAAGGTATCATTACAAAGCTTATAATCTACTGTGTGTGTTCATCCTATTTGTATGAACTGATCATTCTTGGATCTGAAACTAGAAATATGAACTATAACTCTGAGGTCCTGTTGTAATGATGCAAAGTGTGGGCCATTAGTAGTGGTTTGGACTCTTGAATGCTCCCATTAACCAGGACAACTGACTGGAGATGGCTCTGTCCTGCACCATCTGTGAGTCAGGCCAGGAAGAATGAAGGCTTGTGGGGGGTCTCACAGGACATGTGACCATGTCACCTGGTACAGGAATCCACCTTAAACCTGGGGCTCTTCCTCAGGAGAGAGACAAAAAATTCCTGCCTTGTGCCAAAGCTGTATAAGGGGGTGGAACTGAACAAACATGGCTGCAGTCATGAGACATCCCCTAGCTACCACGTGAGCTGGAACAAGGGCTGTACCAGGTGAAAAGATTGGGCCCAGACAAAAAATAAGTCTAGTCTTTGCCTCTCAGTCTGTGCATATGGGACCTTTCCCTCCAGTGGTGGAGGATTCTCCCTTTTCATCTACTCTTGTCCCAAGCAGCACAACTGGTGGGAATCTTAAATGTACAGAGGAGTCTTAGGAGCAGAAAGCCCACCCAGACCTTCCATGCAATTGGCACTTGCCCCTCACTGAGCAGGATTGAAACTCCTGCAGGGTCACATCCTCTCTGGGCATGAGCAAAGCAGCAGGGTGAAAGGAACCTAGATATGCTGGGAATTGAACCCAGGACCACATACATGCAAAGCATGTGCTCTACCACTGAGCTACATCCCCAGATGGATGATGTGGGCTATAGGTTACACTCAGAGCCCTCCTGTTTCCAGAATATCCAGTGGCCTAAGAGCAGCATGAGGGACACATTCCCGGCTCTGAGGCCAAATCTGCTGTCCTGGAGGCTGCTGGTTCTTGGGGGTCACATTTCAGCAGGGCCAGATTCGATGTGTGGGGCAGAGAGAGTGGGTGCCCTGGACTCAGGGTGCAGAGATACACTCAGCCCTCTCCCCTGCTTTGGGTGGGGGGTGCTGCCACCCCCTGCTGGAAGGTAATGGGAGGGGAGGGGTGCTGTGAGTCGCTCACCGCCTGACTCTGGTGGTAGCAGTGGTGTGGGAAGCTCCAGGTGTTTCTAGGATCTGCTCTTTCCACCTGCCTGTAAAGTCCAGCTTTCCCCAGTACGTTCACTGCGGTGCACTGTTTCCATGGCTGCACAGCAAAGAATCACTCCCAGTTTCCTGTCTATCTGCGGCAGGATTAGCCTGTGTCAGTGATTAATGAGGTGGATCTTGTTGTAAATTGTTATTCATTCCCCACCTTGACAATTCACACAGTCAGATTCCCAGCACCTCAGTGATCCTGGTAGCAGGAGTTGGGTCCTGAGACTTTCAGGGTTCTTTCCCCCTCCTCCTGGAGTGAACTGAGCTTTTTCCCCATCCCAGACAATCCATGAAATAACAACAGGGGCATAAAGAAAGAGGGGAGGGAACATCTCACGGCCAGGGCTGGATGTGCCCAGGGCCCCCTGCTTGTCCATTGTTTCCATGGAATTTGGCCCCCTGCTTTGCACAAGGGACAGAGAAGGATCTTGCTGTTCCTGTGTCTGTGCAAGGAAAATTGTTCTTCCCTAGGAAAGAGAGGCGGGAAATGGCCCCATGGTGGGACAATATCCTCAGGATTAAGAGCAAAGGACTCAGGCTGAGAACTGATTTAACCCCACTTATCTATCCGTAGGGGCAGACTGCTGAGCGGGCAGCCGAGCCCTGAGTAGGGGGCGGAGCTAGGCTGAGGAGGGGGCCTATAAAAGCGGCCGCCCAGCCAGGCAGCGGCACAGGAGCCGGCGAACAGGGCTGCTAACAGGGGAGTTTGAGTGGGAGTTAGTTTACAGGGGAGTCGGAAGGGGCAGGGGTGCGGTGCTGTGTTCCCAGGTGAGAAGGCTGATAGAGGCAGAGACAACAGCAGCCATGAGCCAAGCAGCAGAGGATACAACGAGGATGATTGCATGCAGCAGCTGCAGAATGTACATGGTCCTAGTGGGGGCACCGGAACAGAGGTATGTATGCATGAAGTGCCGCCTAATAGAGCTGCTGGAAGAAAAGATCGTAGGTCTAGAGATGCAGGTAGAAACCCTGGTAGAGATTAGAAGGGGCTTGAGCAGCTGATGGAGCAAAGGCAAGCTGTGGCTGAAGGGGAATGCTCAGGGGTACAGGGGGAAGCAGGGGCTAAGGCCTGTGAGGGGGGAATGCTGGATGGGGAACATGGGCAGTGGAAGCATGTGATCGTGAGAAGCAGGCCGAGGAAAAGGAGAGCCAGTGAGGGAGAAATAGAGCTAAGGAACAGGTTTGAAGGTTTGGAGAATGAGGAAGGGGTACAGCAGGTGGTAGCTGACGGTGGAGACCAAGGAAGAAGAGAATAGCGGCTAGTCCGATAGAAAGAGGGGAGGAGTCGATGGTGACAGCACCGACTTTGGGCCCCGGGAGGATGCAGGATGGCTTAAGGGGGACTACAAGGGAGGATAGGAATGGAAGGAGCTTGCAATCAGGGGGAACGGGGGATAGGTTAGCAGACCGCACTGTCACCAGGCAAAGGCAGGTCTACGTGATTGGGGATGCCATACCGAGAAGGTTGGACAGGCCTGTGACCAGGGCCGATCCGGAGAACAGAAGGGTGTGCTGTCTACCGGGCGCTAAAATACGGGATGTGGACCTGCAGTTGAAAAGGATCCTAAAAGGAGCAGGTAAGAACCCATTGATCATCCTTCATGTAGGAACGAATGACACGGCTAGATTCTCGCTAGAGAGGATCAAGGGAGACTATGCCAGGCTGGGTAAGACGCTCAAGGAAATTGAGGCTCAGGTGATCTTCAGTGGGATTTTACCTGTCCCTACGGAAGGGCGACAAAGGGGTGACAGGATTGTGATGATAAATAGTTGGCTCAGGAAGTGGTGCTATAAGGAGGGCTTTGGGACGTATGGGCACTGGGAGGCTTTCGGGGACAGAGAACTCTTCTCACGGGATGGACTCCACCTGAGTAGGGAAGGAAATAGACTTCTAGGAGGGAGGCTGGCTCATCTGATCAAAAGAGCTTTAAACTAGGAATTCAGGGGAGACGGTTGGGAGATGTCCAGGCACTCTCCACGCCAAATTTAAACATTGAGAGGGAGGACAGCATACCCTGCAGCTGGGTGTGTCCCTGCCTGTGCAAAGGTTTGTGTGAGTGCAGGGCCGGGAGCGAGCTGCATCTTCTCCCAGCAGCTGTGTGAGAGGGAGCCCAGGCTGGGGAGACAGAGGGCTCAGCGGTACCCCAGCTCCAAGTTGCACCCTGGGGCCTTTAAACATTAGGAACCATCAGAGTTAAGGTGACGTGTACAAACTTTGTGCAGTGCTGTTGTGCATGCGTGTTATGATACAGACTCCCAAGCGTGGCCTTGGGGTGAATTCCCTGCCCCCGACAGCATCAATTTCTACAGACCACCAAGGGAAGTGGTGCTTTCTCCATCCATCCCTTGATGAGGTGCCTTTGTGGAGTCTGCTTTGGTCCAAAACTTGCTAGAGTGCCATACAGGAGGCCTGGGCTGTGCAGAGGGGTCAGATGAGATGATCTAAGTGTCTCTTGTGGCCTTAGTCTCCAAATCTCAGCAAAACTGAGTGTGGCACATTGAGAGCCTCTGAGGTTTCCATGTGCTGCCTGCTTGATCCCCAGCACTAACCCTGAGTGCGTGGGGTGTCACAGGAAAGCAGCTCAAACATGCAAAGGGGCTGGCCAGGGGCAGGACATTAGCCCTGCAGGGCAGGGGTGGGTGAGGCGGTGACATCACAAGGGCCTTGTGCAGCACCTCAGCTGATTGGTGAAAGGAGGTTGGGAGGCGGTGACCTCACAGAGCGTCCATGACAACAGCCAGGTAGGACAGGCTGCAGGGCTGGGGCCATCTCAGAGACCCCGGGCTTTGCTGCAGAGAGTCTCCTTCTGTAGGTCTCCCAGCCTAGGTCCGTGCTGATTAGGCCTCCACTGGATTCTTGTGTACAGTTCTGGGCATCACATTTTTGGAAAGATGCAGAGAAATTGGAGAAAGTCCAGAGAAGAGCAACAAGAATGATGAAAGTCTAGAAAACATGACCTATGAGGGAAGATTGAAAGAATTGGATTTGTTAAGTCTGGAGAAGAGAAGACTGAGAGGGGACATTACAGTTTTCAAGTACCTAAAAGGTTGTTACAAGGAGGCGGGAGTAAAATTTTTCTCCTTAACCTCTCATGATAGGACAAGAATCAAGAGGCTTAAATTACTGCAAGGGAGGTTTAGGTTAGACATTAGGCAAATCTTGCTAAGAGTCAGGGTGGTTAAGCAGTGGAAGAAATTGCCTAGGAGGTTGTTGAATCTCCATCCTTGGAGATTTTTAAGAGCAGGTTAGACAAAGCCCTGTCAGAGATGATCTATATAATACTTAGTCTTGCCTTGAGTGCAGGCGACTGGACTCGATGACCTCTTGGGGTCCTTCCAGTCCTATGATTCTATGATCCAAAGGTCTCTTCTTGCCTTAATGTCTACAAATCTCTGCAAAACTAAGTATGGGCCATTGAGCAGCCTCTGATGTTTTCATGTGTCGCCTGCTTCGTGTCCAGAAGTAACACTGAGTGAGTGGGGGTGGGGTTGTGACACAGCAGGAGCAGCTCAAAGATGCAAAGGGGCTGTCCAGGGCGGTGACATCACACTAGCCTTTTACAGGAGCTGGGCTGATTGGTCAAAGGAGGTTGGGAAGCGGTGACCTCACAGAGAGTCTATGAGCAGGGGCAGGTAAAGAGGCTGCAGGGTGGGGGAAATGGCTTTGCTGCAGGGAGTCTCCTTCTCAAGGTCTCCCCTTGAGGAGTGAGAGAGAATACAGGGTCACGCCTGTGAGCGTGAGGAGGAGCCTCCTTGGGGTTTTCCCCTTTCCCACTGCTAATTGAGTGAGAAGACAGACGTCCCTGTGGAGCAGAGAAGAGCCTCAGAGAGGTTTCATGTTGTTGTTTCATGTTGTCATAGGTTTCCTTCATATGGACTGCATGACCAAGTGGAATTGATGGCAAAACATTGCCATTATGCAGTAAAACATCTTTAAGACTCGTCTTCGATGAATCAACGAACAGTCTCCACTCATGTGGATTGTGAACGATGTTGAGGGCTGCCATCACACCATGGATGTTGTTGCAGGCTACAAGATGGCCTTCCATGAAGAAGAATGGGACAAGATCCTTTGACGGTCCCGGAGCAGGCTACATGAGGAAATCAGTCCTTTCGTTGGACTTGCTGGCAGAAGAGCCCAGTGATGGTGCAGCTCCCCGAGCGCCAGTGACAAACGCAGCGCTCCAGCAACTGAGCTCTAGGGCTCGCTGCTGAAAGAAAAGCTTCACGAGTGACAAAGGGAAAAGGAAGGTGCTGGTCTTTAGCCAAGGGCAGGGAGCCCCACCCTCCAACACAGACCATTTCCTCGTTGTCTGTCTGTGCTGGGACAGGAGCAATAACACGGCCTCCTGCTTTTGCTATTGCAGAGAGTCGGTTCTGACGGTCTCTCAAACCCAGGGTGCGAAACAGGCCTCAGAGCTGACTGGGTGTAAACAAGAACTACGCAGATAGACTGAGCCAGCTGGGAATTCAGATGTGCCCTTTCCTGGAGAGATGGACTGAGCTGTGAGGGGACTGGAAGCGGAGCTCCCAATGTTTAACTTGCACTCGTTCAGCATCTTTCCTGCGAGTGCCGTCACTGTAGGTTAAATCCTCCAGCCCAGGACTCCCACCAGCTGTGGGCCTGACAAGCTTTCCTGGGATTGGATTCTGTAGAACAGGGGTGCAGGGAACCAGCAGGTGCATCTGACTCCTTGGTGAGGTTTTGCATGCAAGATGTGTGTGTGAGTCTTTGTGTGTCGGAAGCAGTGAGTGTGGCACTCTCAGTGAACCGACAGAGGGCGACGGTGGTCAGAGAGAGACAAAGGAAGAATCAAGAGGCACCGATGGGCATAAGGATGATGATTGTGTTGTGTTTCATTCCTTAGATGTGGTGCCACCGCCTGTCCCTTTAGCCTTGTAGTTTACCAAGAGTAAAACTAAATATCTGTTGAGATACAAGGGAGTGTGTGTGTCCATTCCTGCTAGCTGCACAGGGGTTTGATGTTGCTGCTTCAATCCTCCGGCTCTGCCGGGATAAGGAACAATTGAAGCCATCACTGAAGTGAAGGAGGGAGATGATTTTCTGACAGGGAGGGACGGCTCCTCTTAAAGGTGTTTGGCAGGCAGCCTCCTTCCCAGGTCTGTCCCAACAACACCCAGTTGAAAAGGGACCCTCCCCAGCCCTCCTCAGCCCGATGAAAAGGAGCGAGTGAGTGAGCGTGGGGGAGAGCGAGCGACTGAGGGAGATGGATTGAGCGGTCCGGGATCTCTGCGAAGGGGCGGGATGAGGGTGTTCAGTTTTGTTGGGTCAGAAAGTTGGCAACCCCAGATCCAGGGGAAACAACTCAAAGACCCAACGAGTCTGGCCAGGGGCAGGACATCAGCTTTGTGGGAGGGGTGGGTGTGGCAGTGACATCACAAAGGCCTTTTGCAGGACCGCGGCCTATTGGGCAAAGGTGGTGGGGAGGGGGTGACCTCAGAGAGAGAGAGACCCCGACATCAGCCGGGCAGGACAGAGGTGCAGGGCCAGGTCTGTCTCTGAGACCTCCCGGCTTTGCTGCCGCAAGTCTCCTTCGCGAGGTCTCTCCTCGAGGGCTGAGAGAGAATTCAGATTCATGGATGTGAGCATGAGGAGGAAAGACTGTGGAGTTTTCTCCTTTCCTACCATGGATTGTGCTGAAAAGAAACTTCCCTTTGAGAAGGTAAGAGGCTCAGAGAGGTTTGGAACCTGTTCAGTCTGATCCACCTGGCGCAGGCAGCATTCTAGGCACAGACAGCACTGGCTTCAGGTGGCAGAATTTGATTTCCTCCCTAGGTTTTGATGGTTGGAATCCCTGGGGACATTGGGGTTTGTCCTTTTTCGTTTCTCTTTTCCTCTTTCCTCCCTCCATTCCCCTCTTCTCTTGCTTCTTTTTTCCCTTTTCCCAGCTTCCCTCCCTCTACCGAAGAGGGATGTGTGTGGAGTGCGGCAGGGGAGGGGTATTGCTCTCATTGCAGAGGTCCTCACCAAGAGGTGGGGCTGGATCTGAGAGTGATCCCCTGTGATGGTGACCTGGGCCGTCCTTTGGGACATCTGGTGAGACCCCTCAGCCGCCCGCCCCTCAGAGTCTCAGTGGTGATTGGCTGAGCAGGGGGCTATCGTGAGCGAGGAGACTCAGGTCCTTTTGGTCTTTTTTCAAATCAGGCAAAGAAGTCACAACCAATCCAATGTACGGGATTAATCTTGCTGCTTCTCTCCATTAATTGTCTCTTAGCAGGTGATGATTTCCTCTAATGTTCTAGGTCTTCTAAAATACTTGCTGAATAATTCCACTGAACCACTGTTGGTCTGTAGCTCACTTGAGAGCACTTTCTTCTGATGAGTCAATGTATGAAATTCAAGATCTGAGAGAGAGTTTGAATGTCAGGAGCAGTGTTTCCTCTAATTTGCTATGTCCGTGTGCGGAATGAATTTTGCTGAGTGCACCAATACGGAGGTGAGGTGTGACACCTCACCTGTCTATTGGTGCTCATTCCAAACTTCATTCTGCAGATGGATGGTGTGTGGCAGGGTGAGGCTGAAGTGTTAGGAGTGTGGAGGGGTCTGAGGTAGGGCAGAGGGTGGGGTGAAAGGGCTCTGTCTGGGGGTGCAGTGTGTGGTTGGTTGTTGGGGATGAGAGGCTGAGAGCTGGAGTAAAGGGTTGGGGTGCAGGGGTGTGAGGGCTCCGGCTAGGGATGCGGGCTCTGGGTTGGGGCTGGGAATGAGGGGTTTGGGAAGTTATGCTTCAGTTTTCCCCTTCTAAACTTAAGTCCTGTCTAACCTACAGGACGCTATGGGAATAAGACACCATGCTTTGTGGTGACATGACAAGAGGAGAGGGTGTGAGAACTACAGCAACAGAGATGGCAGTGGGGTTAGTGTCAGATTGTTTCAAATGTTGCATTAGTCTAATGACATTTAACAGCAACACTTAGCTAACACAAAGGAGAAAGGAATTCTTTGCTAAAGATTCAACCTTCCCCTTTGGCCAACTCCACCCCTTCCCTGACTGGAGTGTGCTCACAACACCCCCCCCCTCCAACACACACACACACACACACACAAGCCCACAGCTGGGCACCCAGCACAAAGCAAGGGAGGGGGTTGCTTGGCTTACACTGGGCTACAATTTTTCAGAAGTCGTCTGCTTCAGAGATCAAATGTGCTATTTAGAATGTATTTTGATTTGCTCAATTCAAATATGACAATTAAAACAACTGATTGGCTTCTGTTTCTAAGATATTTAAGTTTTTTACATTTTATGTCTATGTATATTGTGTAGATAGCAGAGTTTTAATCATCAATTTTAAACCTAGGTCTTTTTGTGTGTTTATGGTTGCTTTACATGATAATATTTCACCTCTCCTGTTTATGTAACAATTTAAAAATCAGCAAAAGGGTTATCTAGCTTAAATGTATTAGGAAACAAAAGGCAAAAAGCTATTCTGTACATAGTTTAGTCCTATTCAGTGTCTACTCGGCGCTTCTTGGCTTGTCTCTTGTATTCATTAAATGGAGCATCTCTTGTCACTGTCCAGCAATAGTCTGCCAGCATTGATGGGCTCCATTTGCCCTGATAGCGGTTCTCCATTGTTGCAATGTCCTGGTGAAATTGCTCGCCATGCTCGTCGCTCACTGCTCCGCAGTTGGGTGGAAAAAAAATCTAGATGAGAGTGCAAAAAATGTCTCTTTAGTGACATGTTGCAACCAAGGCTTTTGTAAGCCTTGTGGAGGTTTTCCACCAACAACCTGTAGTTGTCTGCCTTGTTGTTTCCGAGAAAATGTATTGCCACTAAGTGGAAGGCTTTCCATGCCGTCTTTTCCTTGCCACGCAGTGCATGGTCAAATAAGAAAATAAGAACATAAGAAAGGCCGTACCGGGTCAGACCAAAGGTCCATCTATCCCAGTATCTGTCTACCGACAGTGGCCAATGCCAGGTGCTTGGTGGAGATTTTCTAGGTGTTGGTCTCTGTCTGAGTGGTTAGAGCAGATACGGTTGTAGCTCAGTGCTTGGCTGTAGACAATGGATCTTGTGGTGTGTCCGGGATGGAAGCTGGAGGCATGAAGGTAGGCATAGCGGTCGGTAGGTTTTCGGTATAGGGTGGTGTTAATGTGACCATCACTTATTTGCACCGTGGTGTCTAGGAAGTGGACCTCCCGTGTAGATTGGTCCAGGCTGAGGTTGATGGAGGGGTGGAAGCTGTTGAAATCGTGGTGAAAATCTCCACCAAGCATTCTCAAGACTACAGTACCCACACGAGGAAATAAGGAAACAGATCAGCAGAGCCAGACGTGTACCCAGAAGCCTCCTACTGCAAGACAAGCCCAAGAAAGAAACCAACAGGACTCCACTGGCAATCACATACAGTCCCCAGCTCAAACCTCCAACGCATCATCAGGATCTACAACCCATCCTGGACAATGATCCCACACTTTCACAGGCCTTGGGTGGCAGGCCAGTCCTCGCCCACAGACAACCTGCCAACCTGAAGCATATTCTCACCAGCAACTGCACACCACACCATAGTAACTCTAGCTCAGGAACCAACCCATGCAACAAACCTCGATGCCAACTCTGCCCACATATCTACACCAGCAACACCATCACAGGACCTAACCAGATCAGCCACACCATCACCGGTTCATTCACCTGCACATCCACCAATGTAATATATGCCATCATATGCCAGCAATGCCCCTCTGCTATGTACATCGGCCAAACTGGACAGTCGCTAAGGAAAAGGATAAATGGACACAAATCAGACATTAGGAATGGCAATATACAACAACCTGTAGGAGAACACTTCAACCTCCCTGGCCACACAATAGCAGATCTTAAGGTGGCCATCCTGCAGCAAAAACTTCAGGACCAGACTTCAAAGAGAAACTGCTGAGCTCCAGTTCGTCTGCAAATTTAACACCATCAGCTCAGGATTAAACAAAGACTGTGAATGGCTTGCCAATTACAGAACCAGTTTCTCCTCCCTTGGTTTTCACACCTCAACTGTAACTATGTAACCTTCATCTGATAATCTCAAAGCATCTTACACAGCTGGGTCAGTATTCTTCTCCACATTTTACCAGTGCAGAAACTGAGTCACAGAGAGGGGGGAAGTGACTTGCTCAGAATCACACGGATAGTCAGAAGGACAGCTGGCTACAGAGCCATGGGACCCTGAGTCCCATTCCTTGGTCCTAACTAATAGATAAGTCCGTATCTCTACTTAATTTATAATAGTTTTCAGAAGATAAAACTCTCTGATTCAGCCATTGAAGCTTCTGCTGCTGCCCCATACATGTGAGAAGATGCTCGGTCAAATCCCATTATTGAATTGTGTGGGGATTGCGCCTTTCTCTTCCCCTTTTCCCTGTGATGGAGCAGTATCTTCAGTCTGGAGGCCTGGGAACTGCAGGGAGCAGAGATGTACCTGAAACAGGAACTTTCAACTTTAAAAAAAATTGTAATTAAGTAACTTGAACTTTTTTAAACAAACACCTGCTTCTTTCTGCAGGATCTGCATGCCCTCACAGAATGAGCACCCTACACACAATGTGTGTATGCCATCTCATCCTCATCCCACCCCAGCCTACACACAGCCAAAAATAAACACAAATAGCTTTAGTGTTTTTTTTTAAATTAAAAAGCAATTTTTCCAAGCTTTAAGAACATAAGAACATAAGAAAGGCCATACCGGGTCAGACCAAAGGTCCATCTAGCCCAGTATCTGTCTACCGACAGTGGCCAATGCCAGGTGCCCCTGAGGGAGTGAACCTAACAGGCAATGATCAAGTGATCTCTCTCCTGCCATCCATCTCCATCCTCTGACGAACAGAGGCTAGCGACACCATTCTTACCCATCCTGGCTAATAGCCATTTATGGACTTAGCCACCATGAATTTATCCAGTCCCCTTTTAAACATTGTTATAGTCCTAGCCTTCACAACCTCCTCAGGTAAGGAGTTCCACAAGTTGACTGTGCGCTGCGTGAAGAAGAACTTCCTTTTATTTGTTTTAAACCTGCTGCCTATTAATTTCATTTGGTGACCCCTAGTTCTTGTATTATGGGAATAAGTAAATAACTTTTCCTTATCCACTTTCTCAACATCACTCATGATTTTATATACCTCTATCATGTCCCCCCTTAGTCTTCTCTTTTCCAAACTGAAGAGTCCTAGCCTCTTTAATCTTTCCTCATATGGAACCCTCTCTAAACCCCTAATCATTTTAGTTGCTCTTTCTGAACCTTTCTAGTGCTAGAATATCTTTTTGAGGTGAGGAGACCACATCTGTACACAGTATTCGAGATGTGGGCGTACCATGGATTTATATACGGGCAATAATATATTCTCCGTCTTATTCTCTATCCCCTTTTAATGATTCCTAACATCCTGTTTGCTTTTTTGACCGCCTCTACACACTGCGTGGACATCTTCAGAGAACTATCCACGATAACTCCAAGATCTTTTTGCTGACTCGTTGTAGCTAAATTAGCCCCCATCATGTTGTATGTATAGTTGGGGTTATTTTTTCCAATGTGCATTACTTTACATTTATCCACATTAAATTTCATTTGCCATTTTGTTGCCCAATCAGTTAGTTTTGTGAGATCTTTTTGAAGTTCTTTACAATCTGCTTTGGTCTTAACTATCTTGAGTAGTTTAGTATCATCTGCAAACTTTGCCACCTCACTGTTTACCCTTTCTCCAGATCATTTATGAATAAATTGAATAGGATTGGTCCTAGGACTGAAACTTGGGGAACACCACTAGTTACCCCTCTCCAGTCTGAGAATTTACCATTAATTCCTACCCTTTGTTCCCTGTCCTTTAACCAGTTCTCAATCCATGAAAGGACCTTTCCTTTATCCCATGACAGCTTAATTTACGTAAGAACCTTTGGTGAGGGACCTTGTCAAAGGCTTTCTGGAAATCTAAGTACACTATGTCCACCGGATCCCCCTTGTCCACATGTTTGTTGACCCCTTCAAAGAACTCTAATAGATTACTAAGACACGATTTCCTTTACAGAAACCATGTTGACTATTGCTCAACAGTTTATGTTTTTCTATGTGTCTGACAATTTTATTCTTTACTATTGTTTCAACTAATTTGCCCGGTACCGACGTTAGACTTACCGGTCTGTAATTGCCGGATCAACCCTAGAGCCCTTTTTAAATATTGGCGTTACATTAGCTAACTTCCATCATCATCTCGAAGAAGTTCATGAATCTGAGGACCAATAAAGACACCTTCCTTTATCTTAGCTTCACTTAACCTTGGGAATTTTCCACGGAGTTGCTTGTGTTTTGTCAATGGCCTTGACAAAGTTCTTCATCAGCCCCAGCTTGATGTGTAAGGGTGGTAACAAAATCTTCTTTGATTCAACAAGTGGTGGATGCTGAACACTTTCCTCCCAGGCTCCAATGACTGTCGGAGTGGCAAATCTTTCTTGATGTAGTGGGAATCTGTTGCACGACTATCCCATTCGCAGAGAAAACAGCAGTACTTTGTGTATCCAGTCTGCAGACCAAGCAAGAGAGCAACAACCTTCAAATCGCCACAAAGCTGCCACTGATGTTGGTCATAGTTTATGCACCTCAAAAGTTGTTTCATGTTGTCCTAGGTTTCCTTCATATGGACTGCATGACCAAGTGGAATTGATGGCAAAACATTGCCATTATGCAGTAAAACAGCTTTAAGGCTCGTCTTCGATGAATCAATGAACAGTCTCCACTCATGTGGATTGTGAACGATGTTGAGGGCTGCCATCACACCATGGATGTTGTTGCACGCTACAAGATGGCCTTCCATGAAGAAGATGGGACAAGAGCATTTGACGGTCACGGAGCATGGAAACCCTAACGTCACCTGCCAGGAGAGTCCACTGCTGTAGTGCGGAGCCCAACAGCTCTGCCTTACTCTTGGGTAGTTCCGAATCCCTGACAAGGTCATTCCGTTCACCTTGTGTTTTGAGGTGTGGTTCAGAGGAGGAGGATGGGAGAAAATGTGGGTCCTGTGACATTGATGGTTCAGGACCAGAAGTTTCGTCCTCTTCCTCTTCCTCGTCTGACTCAAGTGAGAATGATTCTGGTGCATCAGGAAGTGTCAGTCCTTCTCCGTGGGGTACTGGGCATAGAGCTGATGGAATGTTTGGATAATGCAGCGTCCACGTTTTCTTCTTTGTCACACCTTTCCCAACTGGAGGCACCATGTAGAAGTAACATTTGCTGGTATGATCTGTTGGCTCTCTCCACATCATTGGCACTGCAAAAGGCATAGATTTCCTTTGCTGTTCAACCACTGGCGAAGATTTGTTGCACAAGTGTTGCAGCATATGTGTGGGGCCCACCTCTTGTCCTGATCTCCAATTTTGCAGCCAAAAGAAAAGTGATAGGCTTTCTTAGCCATAGTGGTTCTACTGCACTTTGGTGATGCAAAAGTCACTTCACCACAAACATAGCAGAAGTTATCTGCACTGTTCACACAAGTATGAGGCATCTCTGCTCACTTTGGCTAAAGAGAAATGGGTCCCTTTGCAAAATCAAACACTGACAAATAAGAGAGCACGACACTGTCTGATTTCTAGAGCTGATATAGGGCAATTGGTTCAGCTTCATTATGATTGCATCATCCATGACTTCTAGGAATAACATGATGCAATTCATACCATGTATGAGGCAATACCAGCTTCAGATTGCATCCTTCATTGTTTTGCCTAAAAAGCAAGTACTGTCCAAACCCATTCATAGATTTATTCATAGATCCAGTCAAAGATGGATTTTAGTCATTACTGGTTAAATTGAGATCCCGTCCCTTTATAACTCACTTCTCCGCCATTCCCAAGTCAAGGGTCATAAATACTGACTCAATAGCATATCTTGAAAACTAGAGCCAATCAAGAATTTTAAGCATCATTTTCATTCTGAGTGACCCAGAATTAGTAAAGTTTGACTATATTAATTTCAGAAGCATTTTGGCTGTAGAGCAGTGTAACAAGCCTCTCCTAGCTGCCTCCTGGTGGGGGGAGGCTGGGGAGCTGTGGGGACCTGTTTGAGAGGGTCACTAGTAGCAGCGTAGCACAGGAGGTGTCCTATCGGGTTGAGTCATTGCAGATGATGATGTAGTGCAGCAGACCCCCGTTTTGCCAACCTTGCATTAGGCAGCTTTCCATGTTAAGCGAACTCCCAGTGCCCACAGGTGCAGCAGCCGGCGATTTGTCCTGTGGCCGCTAGGTGGCGCTGCAGCCTGGCACTTTCCCGTTCCCCCGGGTATGGGAAGGTTTGATACGGTGAGCTGGCTCCACCCGCCCCGGGAGATGCCGCCAGTGGGGTCTGCTGTGTAAGGGCTGAAAGAGTCAATTTGACTGGCATTTTATGATCTTTCAATCATGAAGGGGAGGAACTGCTTACCCTGACTGAAGCATCTTATCTCATTTCTAAATTAAAGTGTCTCCTCTTTGTGTGCGAAGAGACAGTTTAAGGGGACGCCACAAACGGGAGATGCTTTTGGTTTGGAAAACGAACTATTTTTGCAAAGATTTTTCATCCAAATTGATTTAGGATTAATGGGGTCAAATTCCATGCTGTGCCCTGTGGCTTTAAGGCATTGGAGAACTGCTGAAGAGGTTAAAGGCCGCAGAGCTGGGGAGCTGGGTGTGGGGCTTCCAAAGTTATTGTGCTCTGGTGAGACTGAGCAGTTGTGGGGATTGTGCAAGCTGTGGTGTTTACATGCACATAGAAAATGTAATGAAACTCCATTTTTAAAACCACTCATGTCTGGGAATGGAAGAGAAGCTCTTTGAAATAAGTGTCCCCTTCATACTCTTCAAGATCACTGGCTCCAACACTCAGCTGCCTCAGGGAACTCAGTGGTGGTGCATTTGAGGGCGGATCGAGAGGTTTCTGGTTCAAGTCCAGCTGCTCTCTTACATGTCCTCTTTTTTAAGTGATCTATATTTTCATATCCATCTCCTGTATGTTCAGGAGTTCCGCTGAACGGGGACGTGAAATGAATTTCACCATTCAACATTTTCCTGTTAAAATGTAGAAACACTGAGCAAAGCTGTCCATCAGCTGAAATCTGTTCCGGTCCCCTGAGGCGCTAGTTTGTTTTTATTCTTGAAACAAAGATAGACTACGACTGTAGATTTGCAGGTCCTTGTTCTCCACGAGCGATGCCGTGGAGAAGAAGAAGAACCAGTGGCTATCAAGTGGACACTAGGGAGTTTAGACTTGCCTTCCAAGGGGAGTAGTGGGGACAAAAGACATATCTGGCTTCAAGACTACACTTAATACATTTATGGAGGGGATGGTATGATGGGATAGGCTAATTTTGGCAATTAATCTGGCAATTGATCTTTGATGATCAGCAGGTAAGTATGCCCAGTGGTCTGGATGGGATGTTAGATGGGTGGGGATGTGAGTTCCTGCAGAGAATTCTCTCGTGGGTGCTGGCTGGTGAGTCTTGCCCACATGCTAAGGGTTTAAGTGATCAGCATCTCTGGGGTCGGGAAGGAATTTTCCTCCAGGGCAGATTGGCAGAGGCCCTGGAGGTTTCTCGCCTTCCTCTGCAGCATGGGGCACTGGTCACTTGCTGGAGGATTCTCTGCAGCTTGAGGTCTTCAAAGCACAATTTGAGGAGTTCAGTAAGTCAGACATAGGTTAGGGGTTTGCTATAGAAGTGGATGGGTGAGATTGTGTGGCCTGCGTTGTGAAGGAGGTGGGACTAGATGATCATTATGGTCCCTTCTGGCCTTCGAGTCTATGAGCCCATGAGACCATGGGAGGGTGGGGAGGAGCTGTGAGGCCGGCGGGTGTGTGCGGTGCAGGGCATTTGGAGTGTGGGAGCTGCTGGGGGGCCGGTGGGTGCCTGGGCTGCTGCTGCTACTGCCCCAGCCGGGTCTGTATGGGGGAGAGATCTGCATTAGCCCCCTTTGTGCCCAGCTCTGGGGGGCAGGGAGGGTTCGACTTTGCGGTGGCTGGAGTCAGCCGCTGAGCCGGAGCCTGCCGGCAAGGGGAGAGACCTGGGGGAAAGAGCTGGGCTGAGCAGGAAAGTGAGTCTGGAATTCAGCTCTCACCGCCCCAGATCTGCCGCTGAGGCCAAAGCAGAGGGTTCTTTTGGTTCAGTTCTTGGGTAACCTGCATTGAGCTGTGCGCTCATTGCTTACAATCCCTTCAAGCCTATCTTTGCATAGTTAATCAATGTGTGTTCTATTTCCCCCTAAAACTCTTCGTTTTGCTAGATGAGGTTGGGGCACCTGCTCAGGACCAGAGACTGGTGCATGATCCTCTCCACTTGGAGGGTGGAGCAGACTGGGTAATAAACAGATCCCGTCAGGCTTTTGGCCAGGGCAAGACTCTGCAGCACCGGGGACCTAGGCTGGGGAGCTGGGGAGAAGCTTCCTAGTCCCTGCAGCTGGGTGTGTCCCTGCCTGTGCAAAGGTTTGTGTGAGTGCAGGGCCGGGAGCGAGCTGCATCTTCTCCCAGCAGCTGTGTGAGAGGGAGCCCAGGCTGGGGAGACAGAGGGCTCAGCGGTACCCCAGCTCCAAGATGCACCCCTGGGGGGGTGTTGTGAGCACACTGCAGTCAGGGAAGGGGTGGAGTTGGCCAAAGGGGAAGGTTGAATCTTTAGCAAAGAATTCCTTTCTCCTTTGTGTTAGCTAAGCGTTGCTGTTAAATGTCAGTAGACGAATGCAGCATTTGAAACAATCTGACTCTAAACCCACTGCCATCTCTGTTGCTGTAGTTCTCACACCCTCTCCTCTTGTCATGTCACCACAAAACATGGTGTCTTATTCCCATAGCGTCCTGTAGGTTAGACAGGACTTAAGTTTATAAGGGAAAAACTGAAGCATAACATCCCAAACCCCTCATTCCCAGCCCCAACCCAGAGCCCGCATCCCTAGCCGGAGCCCTCACACCCCTGCACCCCAACCCTTTACTCCAGCTCTCAGCCTCTCATCCCCAACCCCACCCCACACACTGCACCCCCAGACAGAGCCCTTTCACCCCACCCTCTGCCCTACCTCAGACCCCTCCACACTCCTAACACTTCAGCCTCACCCCGCCACACACGATCCATCTGCAGAATGAAGTTTGGAATGAGCACCAATAGACAGGTGAGGTGTCACACCTCACCTCCGTATTGGTGCACTCAGCAAAATTCATTCCGCACACGGACATAGCAAATTAGAGGAAACACTGCTCCTGACATTCAAACTCTCTCTCAGATCTTGAATTTCATACATTGACTCATCAGAAGAAAGTGCTCTCAAGTGAGCTACAGACCAACAGTGGTTCATAGTAATTATTCAGCAAGTATTTTAGAAGACCTAGAACATTAGAGGAAATCATCACCTGCTAAGAGACAATTAATGGAGAGAAGCAGCAAGATTAATCCCGTACATTGGATTGGTTGTGACTTCTTTGCCTGATTTGAAAAAAGACCAAAAGGACCTGAGTCTCCTCACTCTCAATAGCCCCCTGCTCGGCCAATCACCACTGAGACTCTGAGGGGCGGGCGGCTGAGGGGTCTCACCAGATGTCCCAAAGGACGGCCCAGGTCACCATCACAGGGGATCACTCTCAGATCCAGCCCCACCTCTTGGTGAGGACCTCTGCAATGAGAGCAATACCCCTCCCCTGCCGCACTCCACACACATCCCTCTTCGGTAGAGGGAGGGAAGCTGGGAAAAGGGAAAAAAGAAGCAAGAGAAGAGGGGAAAGGAGGGAGGAAAGAGGAAAAGAGAAATGAAAAAGGACAATCCCCAATGTCCCCAGGGATTCCAACCATCAAAACCTAGGGAGGAAATCAAATTCTGCCACCTGAAGCCAGTGCTGTCTGTGCCTAGAATGCTGCCTGCGCCAGGTGGATCAGACTGAACAGGTTCCAAACCTCTCTGAGCCTCTTACCTTCTCAAAGGGAAGTTTCTTTTCAGCACAATCCATGGTAGGAAAGGAGAAAACTCCACAGTCTTTCCTCCTCATGCTCACATCCATGAATCTGAATTCTCTCTCAGCCCTCGAGGAGAGACCTCGCGAAGGAGACTTGCGGCAGCAAAGCCGGGAGGTCTCAGAGACTGGCCTGGCCCTGCACCTCTGTCCTGCCCGGCTGATGTCGGGGTCTCTCTGTGAGGTCACCCCCTCTCCACCACCTTTGCCCAATAGGCCGCGGTCCTGCAAAAGGCCTTTGTGATGTCACTGCCACACCCACCCCTCCCCTCAAAGCTGATGTCCTGCCCCTGGCCAGACTCACTGGGTCTTTGAGTTGTTTCCCCTGGATCTGGGGTTGCCAACTTTCTGACCCAACAAAACTGAACACCCTCATCAAGCCCCTTCGCAGAGATCCCGGACCGCTCTATCCATCTCCCTCAGTCGCCGCTCTCCCCACGCTCACTCACTCGCCCTTTTCATCGGGCTGAGGAGGGCTGGGAGGGTCCTTTCAACTGGGTGTTGTCGGGACAGACCTGGGAAGGAGGCTGCCTGCCAAACACCTTTAAGAGGAGCCGTCCCTCCCTGTCAGAAAATCATCTCCTCCTTCACTTCAGTGATGGCTTCAATTGTTCCTTATCTCCGGCAGAGCCGGAGGATTGAAAGCAGCAACATCAAACCCTGTGCAGCTAGCAGGAATGGACACACACACTCCCTTGTATCTCAACAGATATTTAGTTTTACTCTTGGTAAACTACAAGGCTAAAGGGACGGGCGGTGGCACCACATCTAAGGAATGAAACACAACACAATCATCATCCTTATGCCCATCGGTGCCTCTTGATTCTTCCTTTGTCTCTCTCTGACCACTGTCGCCCTCTGTCGGTTCACTGAGAGTGCCACACTCACTGCTTCCGACACACAAAGACTCACACACACATCTTGCATGCAAAACCTCACCAAGGAGTCAGATGCACCTGCTGGTTCCCTGCACCCCTGTTCTACAGAATCCAATCCCAGGAAAGCTTGTCGGGCCCACAGCTGGTGGGGAGTCCTGGGCTGGAGGATTTAACCTACAGTGACGGCACTCGCAGGAAAGATGCTGAACGAGTGCAAGTTAAACATTGGGAGCTCCGCTTCCAGTCCCCTCACAGCTCAGTCCATCTCTCCAGGAAAGGGGCACATCTGAATTCGCAGCTGACACAGTCTACCTGAGTAGTTCTTGTTTACACCCAGTCAGCTCTGAGGCCTGTTTGGCACCCTGGGTTTGAGGAGACCGTCAGAACTGACTCTCTGCAATAGCAAAAGCAGGAGGCCGTGTTACTGATTCTGCCCCAGCACAGACAGACAACGAGGGAAATGGTCTGTGTTGGAGGGTGGGGCTCCCTGCCCTTGGCCAAAGACCAGCACCTCCCTTTGCCCTTTGTCACTCGTGAAGCTTTTCTTTCAGCAGCGAGCCCTAGAGCTCAGTTGCTGGAGCGCTGCGTTTGTCACTGACGCTCGGGGAGCTGCACCATCACTGGGCTCTTCTGCCAGCAAGTCCAACGAAAGGACTGATTTCCTCATGTAGCCTGCTCCGGGACCGTCAAAAGGATCTTGTCCCATTCTTCTTCATGGAAGGCCATCTTGTAGCCTGCAACAACATCCATGGTGTGATGGCAGCCCTCAACATCGTTCACAGTCCACATGAGTGGAGACTGTTCGTTGATTCATCGAAGACGAGTCTTAAAGATGTTTTACTGCATAATGGCAATGTTTTGCCATCAATTCCACTTGGTCATGCAGTCCATATGAAGGAAACCTATGACAACATGAAACAACAACATGAAACCTCTCTGAGGCTCTTCTCTGCTCCACAGGGACGTCTGTCTTCTCACCAATTAGCAGTGGAAAGGGGAAAACCCCAAGGAGGCTCCTCGCGCTCACAGGCGTGACCCTGTATTCTCTCTCACTCCTCAAGGGGAGACCTTGAGAAGGAGACTCCTGCAGCAAAGCCATTTCCCACCCTGCAGCCTCTTTACCTGCCCCTGCTCATAGACTCTCTGTGAGGTCACCGCTTCCCAACCTCCTTTGACCAATCAGCCCAGCTCCTGTAAAAGGCTAGTGTGATGTCACCGCCCTGACAGCCCCTTTGCATCTTTGAGCTGCTCCTGCTGTGTCACACCCACACCCCCACTCACTCAGTGTTACTTCTGGACACGAAGCAGGCGACACATGAAAACATCAGAGGCTGCTCAATGGCCCATACTTAGTTTTGCAGAGATTTGTAGACATTAAGGCAAGAAGAGACCTTTGGATCATAGAATCATAGGACTGGAAGGACCCCAAGAGGTCATCGAGTCCAGTCGCCTGCACTCAAGGCAAGACTAAGTATTATATAGATCATCTCTGACAGGGCTTTGTCTAACCTGCTCTTAAAAATCTCCAAGGATGGAGATTCAACAACCTCCCTAGGCAATTTATTCCACTGCTTAACCACCCTGACTCTTAGCAAGTTTTTCCTAATGTCTAACCTAAACCTCCCTTGCTGTAATTTAAGCCTCTTGATTCTTGTCCTATCATGAGAGGTTAAGGAGAATAATTTTTCTCCCGCCTCCTTGTAACAACCTTTTAGGTACTTGAAAACTGTAATGTCCCCTCTCAGTCTTCTCTTCTCCAGACTTAACAAATCCAATTCTTTCAATCTTCCTCATAGGTCATGTTTTCTAGACTTTCATCATTCTTGTTGCTCTTCTCTGACTTTCTCCAATTTCTCTGCATCTTTCCAAAAATGTGATGCCCAGAACTGTACACAAGAATCCAGTGGAGGCCTAATCAGCACGGACCTAGGCTGGGGAGACCTACAGAAGGAGACTCTCTGCAGCAAAGCCCCGGGGGTCTCTGAGATGGCCCCAGCCCTGCAGCCTGTCCTACCTGGCTGTTGTCATGGACGCTCTGTGAGGTCACCGCCTCCCAACCTCCTTTCACCAATCAGCTGAGGTGCTGCACAAGGCCCTTGTGATGTCACCGCCTCACCCACCCCTGCCCTGCAGGGCTAATGTCCTGCCCCTGGCCAGCCCCTTTGCATGTTTGAGCTGCTCTCCCTGTGACACCCCCACGCACTCAGGGTTAGTGCTGGGGATCAAGCAGGCAGCACATGGAAACCTCAGAGGCTCTCAATGTGCCACACTCAGTTTTGCTGAGATTTGGAGACTAAGGCCACAAGAGACACTTAGATCATCTCATCTGACCCCTCTGCACAGCCCAGGCCTCCTGTATGGCACTCTAGCAAGTTTTGGACCAAAGCAGACTCCACAAAGGCACCTCATCAAGGGATGGATGGAGAAAGCACCACTTCCCTTGGTGGTCTGGAGGAAATTGATGCTGTCGGGGGCAGGGAATTCACCCCAAGGCCACGCTTGGGAGTCTGTATCATAACACGCATGCACAACAGCACTGCACAAAGTTTGTACACGTCACCTTAACTCTGATGGTTCCTAATGTTTAAAGGCCCCCAGGGGTGCAACTTGGAGCTGGGGTACCGCTGAGCCCTCTGTCTCCCCAGCCTGGGCTCCCTCTCACACAGCTGCTGGGAGAAGATGCAGCTCGCTCCCGGCCCTGCACTCACACAAACCTTTGCACAGGCAGGGACACACCCAGCTGCAGGGACTAGGAAGCTTCTCCCCAGCTCCCCAGCCTACGTCCCCGGTGCTGCAGCGTCTTGCCCTGGCCAAAAGCCTGACGGGATCAGTTTATTCCCCAGTCTGCTCCTCCCTCCAAGTGGAGAGGATCATGCACCAGTCTCTGGTCCTGAGCAGGTGCCCCAAGCACATCTAGCAAAACACAGAGTTTTAGGGGGAAATAGAACACACATTGATTAACTACTCAAAGATAGGCTTGAAGGGATTGTAAGCAATGAGCGCACAGCTCAATGCAGGTTACCCAAGAACTGACCCAAAAGAACCTCTGCTTTGGCCCCAGCGGCAGATCTGGCCCAGAGCTGAGGGCAGGTGCTTCCTGGGGCTGTGAGAGCTGAAGCTCCAGACTCACTTTCCTGCTCAGCCCCAGCCCTTTCCCCAGGTCTCTCCTCACCGGCAGGCTCCGGCTCAGGGGCTGGCTCCAGCCACCGCAAAGAGTCCGAACCTCCCGCCCCGCAGAGCTGGGCACAAAGGGGCTAATGCAGATCTCTCCCCATACAGACCCAGCTGGGGCAGCAGCATCAGCCCAGGCACCCACCGGCCCCCCAGCAGCTGATTTGTGCAGCAGCCCCCAGACTCCCAATGTCCTGCACCGGACACACCCGCCGGGCTCACAGCTCCTCCCCACCCTCCCATGGTGTGATGGGCTCATGCAGGAGTCTGACTCCTACCAGCTCAGTTCAACTCTCCGTGGGACCATCTGGTGCCCTGTTGGCTTGTGGCCAAGCCCTGGAATCTCTGCTTCTTTCTCTGGAGTTGTGCAAGAGCAAGTCTTTCCCCTCCTGCCGGTGAGTTGATCCCACTGGAGCCAGGCCTCGGTCTGGCCGGCTTGACGCAATGGCCGCAATGGGCCGGGCCCTAGAACTTGACACCCTGTGTGACGTTATTGATATAAATGGGGACCATATAGAACATGGGTTGCAACCAAGGTCCTGTAGTGGCACCAAATCTTAGGTAAAGGGGGTCATATAAGGTGTCTAAGACCAGGTTATGGGTTGCTGGTTATGATTATGCTGTCTGTGTGCATGTGTCATTTTTAGTTGAAGTTATGTATATTGGCTCTATACTGTCTGTATTTCAAGTTGGTCATGTCCTTCTGGGTGATATCCCAGACAAGTTGGTGTCAGCTCTGCTTAGCCTGCTTGATGGCCCATTAAGGACCATCAGCTACACAATTGACCCATGGAGAGAAGGCAGGCATGCCTTATGACTCAGCGAAGTATGCAGGGACTGGCCCATGTGACTCCAGACTCCATTTTGCTGTAATTTTCCACAGTGGGGACAAAGAGATTCTTACACCTGGAAAAGCCTATATAAGGCTGATGCATCATCTCCATCTTGTCTTCAACCCTGCTTCTTACCTCTGGAGAGACTTTGCTACAAGCTGAAGCTCTGCACAAAGGACTGAGGACCCATCCCAGCGGGGGATGTACTCCAGAGACTTGATTTGAACCTGCAGTTTACTCCATCACTGCTGCAAGCCTGAACTAAGAACTTTGCCATTACTGTATGTAATTGATTCCATTTAACCAATTCTACCTCTCATCTCTATCTTTTTCCCTTTGTAAATAAACCTTTAGATTTTAGATTCTAAAGGATTGGCAACAGCGTGATTTGTGGGTAAGATCTGACGTGTATATTGACCTGGGTCTGGGGCTTGGTCCTTTGGGATCGAGGGAACCTTTTTCTTTTATTGGGGTGTTGGTTTTCATAACCATTCATCCCCAGGACGAGTGCACTGGTGGTGATACTGGGAGACTGGAGTGTCTAAGGAAATTGCTCGGGTGACTTGTGGTTAGCCAGTGGGGTGAGACCGATGTCCTTTTTGTCCGGCTGGTTTGGTTTGCCTTAGAGGTGGAAAAACCCCAGCCTAGGGCTGTGACTGCCCTGTTTGAGCAATTGGTCCTGATTTGGCACTCTCAGTTGGGTCCCGCCAGAATCGCTCCGTCACACCCTGGCTAGAGATGCTGCCGTCCTGTGGGGTGACCTGAGGGCTGCAATTCTCGCAGCTTCACCTGATGCCCACGGGTTTGGCCCTTGCACTTGCTGCCGCGCTTTGGCTCTTGCCCACACGGCGCGTAACGAAAGGAGGGCCAGGCCCAGGCTTGATAGCCAGGGACAGGCAGGAGGGAGGAAGAGCCCCAGGCTGGAGCCCAGCACAACTTCCTCCTCTGGGCCCCTCGAGCAGAGGCAGCTGGTGCTGACAGCGCCAAGGGAAGCTTAAAAGCCACAGAGCAACCGAGGGTGGGGCAAGAGGAGGGGAGGACCATGCCCGCGTGTGGACTGCAGACAGCCCCAAAGACACCACAGCCAGCCTGCTCCCTGGCACACCAGACACCCACTGAAAGGCACCCGCAGACCAGCATGGGGGCAGCTGCTGATGCTCTGTGGCCAACAGCAGAAGACGGTAGGAAAGCAGGGCCTGCCCCGCTGCGGGGCCTCACCGTTCCCGCCCAAGGTTGCTCATTTTGGCAGTGGGGCAGGAGATTTTACCCCAAGAGGCTTTTCCCCAGCTGGCGGGAAGCAGAGAAACACACAGGCTCCAAAGGTGGCATTTAGCAAGCCCCCTCAAGCGGCGGGACAGGCGCACACTTGGGAGAGGGAAACTGCTCTGCACGCCAGCCTGGGCGTGTGCCCATTTCTCTGGCACGTCAGGAATGGCAAAGGCTGGTCTGGAAGCCACTAAGGCTCACGCTCTAGCCTTTGGGACGCCCTACGCCCCAGGTCCATCCCGGGGCTCTAGCTGAAACCAGAGCATGGGCCTGAGAGGCCAAGAAGAGGCTCCAGTCCTGAAGAAAGCAGGAATTTCTGCACAAAGGGAAAACTAAGCCAGCACAACCATGGAGGGTCTTGACCCCTCAACTGCCAAGTCCTTTGGAATCAGGAGAGAGGAGCAGGCCCAGGAAGCCCCGTCTCCAGCTGACCACAAGCACTGTGGGGCCAGGTGCTGGGAAAGCCAAGGGGAGCAGAGACAGCAGAGGAGAGAGAGGGAGAAGCAAAGGGTCCAAGTGTAAAGGGGGGCATGGTCCCTATATTGTGGCTCATTTTTCTGGCTTATACACACCCCCAGTGGAATGGGCCAGCTAGGATGTGAGTCCTCACTCCCACTCCCTTTACCCAGAGGCCTCCCTGACCTCAAGGACTCTCCTTCTACTCTGTGTGTGGCAAAGTCCTCGTAACCCTGGTAAGGCTGGGCCCAGGGTGTCTGGGGTTCAACCTCCAATCTTGTTGTGGTCACTTACAACAGGGGCTAGGTGTCCCCACTCTGGGGTTCTCTCTGCTCTGGCCGCCCCTGACCAGTGGAGCTGCTGCATCTGCACCTGGATCCAACCTCTAACCAGGATCCTAGATAATTTCAGCTACTACTGGCTGCGATGGGAATTGAGACAGCACAGCTAAAGGCTCCAAAGCACACGGGTTCACATTAAAACATGAACCAAGATTACTAACTACAGAAACCAGAAGTGAAGTGATATCAAACAGATCCAAGCAGATTACCTAGTAAATAAACAAAATTGCAAACAAAGCCTAAAAGACTAGGAAGATTGGGTCTGATTTAGCAAGTGCTCACCCTGACTGATGACCCACACAGGCTTGCAGATGCTGAAGGCACAAGCTGCACTCGCTTTCCAGCTTGGGCTCCCCACCCCCGCGCCAAGTCATTTTCTTCGGAGCTTCTCTCAGGTGTTCAGCAATGGGAGAGTATCCAACAACCGATGATGTCACTCCCTGCCTTAGAGAGCTGTTCCATGTGGCCGATACTTGTTCTTCCAAACTTGGTTCCCAGCCCAGTTTGTGGAGAAACACGGGTACCCAAAATGGAGCTCAGTGTCATGTGGTCCGGTCACATGCCCTTGCCCACCTTGCCGAGCCCATGGCTCAGAGGCTGCCTGGAGCATTCTCCAGCAGGCTCACCAGGTCGGGGATAAGATTCTCCTAAGGCCTATTGTTTCCCTGCTGGCCCTTCCCAACCAGCTGTCTACACTGGAAGCATCTTTCCTAGTGGCTGTCACCAGGTGTAACCACATTTGAAATTAAGATACAGAGTCAATATTCATAACTTCAGCTACCAAACTGATACATGCATACAGACAGGATTCTCATATTCAGCAAATCAGAACTTTGCCAATGATACCTTACACGACCCATCTTGTACTAAATGCATCATCATGACGATGAATCTGGGGTGTAGTATCAAAAGCAGGTTCTCTCTCCCGTCCCCCAGCAGGTTGGCAGGAAGGCCCAGCAGTTCAGCAGCCAGGGCTGTGGCAGGGAGGAGGGACTGACCAGGACTTCTCCTCTGCCTGGCCTTTGCTGAGACCAGGCAAAACCAGAGAGTCACTGATCAGCTCAGGGTCAGCTGCTGGTGGAACCTGCTCCCAGACATGGACAACTGGATATCTGGGAACCAAATGTGCCTGCTGCATGTGGGGATTAGGAAATGGACGTTTTACTATGGCCAGCCCTAGTCAGGGCACTGAGAGAATTTCCTCCTGTGTGGAGGAGTCTCTGATGTCCAGTGTGGTGTTAGCTCCAAGGGAAGCATTTTCCACGCTAAGGACATCTGAGAGGCTCTTCCTGTGTGGCTCTGCTGATGCTTGATGCCATGTGAGCACCAAATGAAGCTTCCTCACATTCAAGCTCCTCCTCCTCCTCTGAATTATGTGATGGGGAATAATGTGTGAGCTCAGATTGAATCTTTTCCTGCATTTATTGAAGGTTCTCTCTTGTGTGGACTGTCTGGTGTGAAGCAAGGTTTGATCTTCAAATGAAACTTTGATGTTTATGAAGTTACGAGCTGGGAGCGTAACCCTTCTGCCCCTCTGAGTTGGCAGCAACAAGAGCCGGGTTCAGTATCCAGCAGTGCCGTTTCAATAATGCAATACAAAAACCAACTCGAGCCCCCATCCAGTGACCTGGGACAATTACATACTACACCCCCCGGGCGCCTCTAGGAGGCAATACTTCCTCTCGCAAGCACAGAGTCTGAGTGTAGCAAAATCCTTTTAATAAAGGAGGGAAACAATGTGGCATCATGTTGGGGAAACACCACAAAGAGGATTCATAACATAAACCATGAGCAAAAGACCCACCAAGGAAGTTTTGGCAGTGTCCTGTTCCCCTTTTCCCCTCAGGGTCTTAAGTCCAATCACCCCAAAGTCCAATAACCCAAACGTCTCTGTCTCTGGTCAGTGCCGCCCCAGAGTTCAAAAAGTTGATCAGCAGAGTTTTACTGCCCCCCCAGCCTGGGTGGAGATGGGGGGGCACACAGGGTGTTAAGAGGCGCCTTACGTGGTCCAAGGCTGACTGCCCTGCCTCTCCATGGGGTTCTGCTGCAGCCTTCACCACAAACAGCTCCACTCCACCAGCCGCTCTGTTTCTCCAGCCGACCCGTGAGCCTCCAACCGTCCCCGCAAACCACTCCTCCGCTCGCTGTTCCATGGGCTGCTCCAATCATTCCGCAACTTTGCAATATATCTTCAGGCTCCCCCACTAGTTAACACAGCACCCAGTAAGTTCAGCTCATTTATTGATTTCAGCTTCTAATAGGGGAGCCCCAGTGCTGGTGCATAATTGGCCCAAAGTGAAGTCAGTTCAGCAGTCTCTAGCTAGATTCTTAACAGAATCAAACCCAGCTCTACTATTCAACAGTGGAGAGAGAAAAAGATGCAATTGGTGCTCTAGACTCTTAAAGAGGCCCCATCCCACCAGGTACACATGCTTGTCCCCTACCTCTATCAATTTCCTGGGTTTTGGAACCCATGTCCCTTGTCTAGTGAGTGTTACTTAGACGAAGGTGAGACCTGTCATAAAACAGTTTCATAGTCCCTCATTCACATACTCAGGGTAACAACACTTTATTCCTCCTGCCCCAGTAACAGAGAAATTGGGGATCCCACAGCTGTCAACGTGACCATTTTGGGTTGCCGTGGGCTCATGCTAGGCAGGGTGGGTGTGCCTATGCAAACATGATCAGCCCCTGAAATTCTGTTCCACACTCGCCATAATTCACCACCAGATGTCAGGGTAGAGCTCATCCTGACTCTGCTTACACAAGCATTCATGGGGTTTCTCTCTTGTGTGGATTCTCCCATGCTTAATGAGGCTTGAGCGCTGACTGAAACTGTTCCCACAGTCCAAGTATTTAGAGAGTTTCTTTCCCGTGTGGATTCTCCTGTGGCAAATAAGGCCTGAGTGCTGACTGAAGCTTTCCCCACACTCAAAGCATTGATAGGGTGGCTCTCCTGTGTGGATTCCCCCATGCTAAATAAGGCTTGCTCTCACTGAAACTTTTCCCACAGTCCAAACATTTAAAGAGTTTCTCTCCCGTGTGGATTCTCTTATGCTTAAGAAGGCTTGAGCGCTGACTGAAAGGGCTGATGGTGCACTGAAACTTTTCCCCTACATATATTGCCTCTCGCCTGTGTGGATTCTCCTGTGGCAAATAAGGCCTGAGAGCTGACTGAAGGTTTTCCTACAATTTATGCATTCATAAGGTCTCTCTCCTGTGTGGATTCTCCCATGCTTTAGAAAAGCCAGACTGCCGACTGAAACTTTTCCCACACTCCGAGCATTTCTAGGGTTTCTTTTCTTTATGATTTGTCTGCTGGGCTGTGGTTTCCTGGGCACCATTGCCTCCTCTCCCACATTCAATGGAGTCATCCACTTTCTTCCATGGGCTGTTTCCCAGCTTCCTCTCTGACCTGTGCCAATGACTCCAGGCTTTTCTCTGTTCCCAGCACTGGGAAAAGTTCCCTTCAGCTCCTCTCAGAAACCTCCCCCGCAGTTCCACTTCCTCAGGGCCTTCCTGCTGTGGATTCCCCTCCTCGTTCTCACTCATTGTCTCCTCACCTGCTGGGGGAGAGAGAGGGAATCCAGGCAGGAGTCAGTGCCTGGGAGGGTAGAAAGGACACAAAGGGAGTAGCAAAGAGGGAAAACACAACGCAATCACTGAAGGGGGCTTATAGCACATTTGGGGGATTTTCAGATTTTTCCTTCACTTGCCAGATAGTTTCTGTGTCAGTGTCACTGACTCCTCACCTGTGCAGGTGCCTCTTTGGGATGTTAATTTCCTCGGAGGCCTGGAGATCCAGGACGGAGGGCCAGCTCCAGGCATCAGCACAGCAAGCAGGTGCTTGGGGCGGCCAACGGAAAGGGGTGGCGCGTGTGGGGCTTTGGTGGCAATTCGGCGGTGTGTCCTTCAGTACCTCTCGAAAGGAAAGAAATGCCGCCAAATTGCCGCAGAAGAATAAAGCAGTGGTGGTAGAGCTGCCGCCGAATTGCCGCTGATCGCAGCTTATTTTTTCCCTATCGCTTGGGGCAGCAAAAACGCTGGAGCCAGGACCCACGGCTCTTCCCCTGCTTCCAGCTGGGCAATCAGGGCAGGTTTGGGAATGGGGAGTCCTGCTCAGGGGGTGAAATCAGGTATGAGCACAGTGCACTGAGGACTGGGGCAGTATTTGTCACAAAGGGTGTGTCTTGAGTTTAGGGTTTGCTGGGGAGTTGTGGGATGTGAACAGATGGGAACGTGGTCACTGAGTCCCCGTGGGACAGGCTGATGTCTGGAGGGAACGGGAAGTTCTCACAGCGTTACTGGGAGCGTTCAGGTGTGTGGGCTCTGGGGACTTGCTGAGGCACACACAGCTCTGGTGTTAAACCCTGCCTGTGTCTGAACCCCAGAGGCCCCCACACCTGGAGCCAGTCCCAGGAAGGGAGGTGCAGAGATGCTGTGTGTGAGTGAGAATTAATGCAGAGAGGCTAAGACACTGCTCCTGCCCCGCGACAGCTGGAGGGACGGGGATGAATTAGCATGTCCGTTAGGTCCATGACTCCCTATCCCACTGGAGGGGTTGGACGTGAACGCCTCTCTCACACTGGCGCTGCGGACTATGCGACCCATTCCTCTAATGTCACTGACCCGCTGCAGAAATGCAGACCCCCGTGGCTTCACATAGCTGAGGGGACAGGAACCCTTACCCAGCGAGGTCACAGTCCCATAGTTCTCCTGCAGGACGTCCCTGTAGAGGGCTCTCTGAGCGGGGTCCAGCAGAGCCCCCTGCCCCGTGGGGAAATACACAGCCACCTCCTCGAAGCTCACCGGCCCCTGAAATAACAGGTGCCCCCCACTCAGTGCCTGCTGCCCCAGCCACAGCCCCACCATTCATGGGGGAAGCAGCACAATAGGACGGGTCTGGGAAGGCCAGAGGAGCAGAATCCCACCCCACCCTGCCCAGAGTGGCCAGCAGGCTGCAGGGAACAGAGAGAAGGGAGAGCTCCTTGTCCCTCCCAGCAGGCGGAGGAGGGCAGGGTCTTCCCATTTCCCACCCACCTGCTAGGCACAGGCTGAGGTGGGAGGCAGGGAACAGGGACAGGAATCCCAGCCCCTCCCCTTTGTATTTCATCGCAGACTCTGCCCGGGGGGTTCAGGCTCCAGTGCTCTGCTCTGGTTTCCCAGCCCCGCCCAGGGGGTGTTTCCAGCTTCAGAAATGGGGGAATGTTCACACACTCCCAATGGGTCTGTTCAATAACCAGGCCCTAGGCTGGGCATGTCCCAGCAGGTTTATCAGTCTCTGTCCCCACCCCTCACCCTGAGTGTTTCCTGACCCTCCCCCTCAACAACAACCCTCCCCAGCAGCTCCCCCAAATCCCCTACCTCAGCTGGATGCACCACAGCCATTTCCCTGGCCCGGCTCCTGGGAAGATGGGACGCTCTGGAGAAAAACGGGGTCGTTATTCTGCAGCCTGTCAGGGTGAGAAGGGAAATTCGGGAGGTTTCTGAATTAGTGTTAGTCCATTTCACACCCCGACCCCCCAGGCTCTGTCCCTGCAGACAGACACTCTAGACTCTGCCAGGCTGGGAGAAGCCTCAGTGACGCTATTACAGCACAGACCCGACCTCTCCCACCGGGACTAAACCCACCAGACGCTGTTACACTCTCCCAGGAACAGAGTTTCTGAGCCAAACGCCAGACAAGAGCAGAACCAAAGGAGCCACTTTGGGGAGCCTGACACTGTCCCCAGCAGCACATTTCCCAGCAGTTTGGGCACCAGGCAGAGGCAGGACCTGGCTTTTCCTCTCCTGCCCTCCCCTTCCAGGCAAGTCAGTCTGCCCGGGGGCTGCAGGGCAAGGCTGGGTGCCCGGCACCTCCTCCCACTGATTGCTCCAGCTGCCCTTCCAGGCTCCCGCCTCCTGCATGAGGAGCCGCTCACTGTCCTGCATTCCCGGGCGTTTCTCCCAGCAGCTACAGCCCCTGCTAATGGGGGGAGCCTGGGGGCGCTGGGGCAGCAGCTCTGCGCCGCGCAGACACTCAGGGGCAGAGCAGGAGCCATTGCTGCAGAGTCACTTTCCAGCCTGGCCCCAGCACTTTCCCCGGAT
The DNA here is from genome assembly GCF_016161935.1 of Mauremys reevesii. Lineage (NCBI taxonomy): Eukaryota > Metazoa > Chordata > Testudines > Geoemydidae > Mauremys > Mauremys reevesii. Next base: position 34,873,159 of record NC_052639.1, read on the forward strand.
CTCTCTCATCACCTGCAGCCTCTGGCTCAGGAGCTGATGCCAGCACAGCCCAGGGCTGCCCCAGGGGGATAGTTCCAGAGCCAGGAGAAAGTCCCCCCTTGGCTGGGCAGAGCTGCTCTGGGATCACAGTGATGGTCTGTCCCAGCGCAGACCCCACTCGGCAGCAGCACCTGCTCAGCCCAGGCCCCCAGATCCCAGCAGAGGCAGCAGCATCTGCCCCAGGAAGCCCAGCGAGCTCCAGGGCTCCAGTATCCTGAGCTCAGAGAGAGACGGACACCGACTCCTCGGCCTGAGCAATGCCCAGAGCCTCTGCTGGGGGCAGCTAATGACCGAGCCTCCCTGCGCTGCCCTCGCAGCCCCCAGGGACAGTCAGGCCAATGCTGATCTCATTTCCTCTGGACCCATAGCGGAACCGAGACCCAGTTCAACCTGGGATTTCGTACATAAACCAGAACCGAATCTCACCCTGCATTTGTGTTACCGCTGAACCAGAACTGAACCAAAAAGTGTGGGTGGGTGGGGGTTGTTACTAGTTAAAATAAAGATTCAACATTTTTATAGCAGACAGGGCTGGAGCCACTCCGGCGCGGCTCTGTCCGGGATCCTGCCTGCCCCCCAGCCCCCTTCGGCCGGGGCTCCTCCGGCCCAGGGGGGCTGGCTGGCCGGCGGGGTTAACTGGCAAGGTCTGGTTAACAAACCAGTAAACCCAGTCCTTCCCTGTTCTACCCCTCCCATATCCCCTTCCCCTCCTACCCCTTCCACATCCCTGGTCACCCCCTCCTGCCCTCCGGCATCCCTGTTCCCAGTTCCTGCCCCTCCTGCCCCTGCATCAATGTTCCCCAATTCCTGCCCCTCCCATATCCCTGTTCCCCAATTCTTGCCCCTTCCCACATCCCTGGTCACCCCCAATGCCCTCTGGCTCAGAGCCCCTGCCTCTCTTCAACCCCTTCCAACTCCCCAACCCCGACTCCCCACATGTCGCTGCCCACCCCACCCTCCCACTCCCTGCAAACCCTGGGACCTGCAGCAGCTTCCTCTGCCCGGGAGAGTCTCCGGGAATGGGGCAGCAGTGGAATGTCCTCCCCTGCCTGCAGCCAGGGCTCGGGGGGCCCCAGCGGCAGCAGCCGAGGCCCGGAGGGCTGGCAAGGCAGCACCCACAATTCCTCCTGCTGCCGGGCTGGGCCCCGGGCTTGCTCCACCCGACACCTCCTGGGCCACCCCTGCTGTGCCACCCCAACCCTCCCCACACAACCTCCCATCTGGGGCCTGCTGCTGCCCCTATTGCCTCCCACCCCAACAGCCAAAGCCAGGCCATTGCCCTGAGCCCCAGCCCGTCCCCTACAGCCTCCCGCTCCCAGTCTCCATCCCTGCAAGCCAACCACCCCTGCCATCAGGGGCTCTAGCAATGCCGCCCCAAGCACAGCGGCACGCCACAGGGGCGCTCTGCCGGTCGCCGGTCCCGCGGCTCCGTGGACCTCCCGCAGGAGCCGCCTGCCGCCTCCCGGCGACCAGCAGAGCGCCCCGTGGCATGCCGCCCAAGCAGGCGCTGGCGTGCTGGGGCCTGGAGCCGCCCCTGCCTGCCATCTCCTCCTCCCACAGCACAGCCCCATCCATTCACCCATCCATCCCCCGCCCCCACAGCCCCTCCACCTCCCAGCTGTGCCACCCCAGCCCTCCCCACACAACCCCAGCCAGCCTGGGTCCCCACCTCGCTGGGCACCACACCACCAGAGCCGCCCCCACGGCGACCAACCTCGGTGGCACAGTGACATCCCACAAGCCCCCCACCGTGCAGTGTGCCCTGGGGGGGGACATGATGCTGCACCTCGTAGCCCCCCAGCCTTGCCACAGTCCCTTCCCCTATAGCCTCCCCCAAATCACTCCCAGTCCCCATCCGTGCCACCCCATCCCCACCTCTCACCGACAGCTCCATCGCCATCCCCTGCTCCCCACAGCCCCCGTCCCCACACCTCCCAGCTGTGCCATCCCCTGCCCAGGCCCAACCCTAACACCACCAGCCCCAGATAGACCCTCTCCTGCTGGTGCCACCACCAGAGATGCCCCAGGCCCAACCAACAACCGTGATATGGTGTCACCCCACTACCCTCCTCAGCCCCATGGGACTTCCCCACAACCCTCAGGCCCAGTGTGGCTCTGCCACTCCACAATCCCCCACCGACTGTCCTCCTCTCCCCAAGCCAGGGTGCAGCTGCCCCACCCAGCGGTGCCCCCCCACATCCTCCCCACAGCCCCCACAACCCCCACAGCCATTCTGTGTCCCCTGGGGCGGCCATGGTGCTGCCCTGCACTACCTCCCAGCCCAACACCCACAGCCAGGCCACTGACCCAAGCCCCGATCCAAGTCCCCATAGCCTCTCCTCCCCAGACCCCTCCCAGACCCAGTCCCCTTCCGTACAACCCAATCGCCTCCTGCCAACAACCCTCCTCTCACAGCACCAATCCCTCCCCGACCCACCCACCGCCCCCACCACACAGACCCCCACCTCCCAGCTGTGCCCCCTGCCCCCAGCCAGACCACCAACCCCGTCAGACACCCTCCTCGCTGGTGCACCAGGGTCTCCCCCAGACTGACAACAGCTATGAATTAAAACCCCACAGTGTTTGTTGGGGCTACTGGAGCCGTGGGATCGGCCTGGAGATGCTGAAATCTCACCCTTGTCTCTCTCCTCCTGCCTCCACCTCCGAGCCAGGCACTGGGCAGTTCAGTGGGAAGGGATGAACTGATGAGAGTGGAGGAAAAATCAAAACCAAAAGTGAAGCCAAAAGCGCAAGCCGGGCAGGCAAGGCAAATCGCAGGCTTCTGCCATAGACTAGTCCTCCCCGCTCCTCCAATAACCCACCCAAACCGCGACACCACAGACCCCACGTTCCTGGTGTAGCTCCACCTTCCAGTGGGGAAGTGGGGAACCAATTACTAACACACACAGCATATTCCTGCGGCGCAGTGCTGGGAGCTGGGGGGATCTGGCGGGCACCTCACTGTGGGATTCACGAGTGGCTCCGGGAGCATCCATGCAATCAAGCCGCTCCACATGCCGTTGTGCCGAGGGATAACAGCGCCTGGAGGGGTTGCTGCTGGTCACTAGCAGGGCATTGTGGGAGACAGCCCAGGCTGGAGAGGGTCTGGGGCACAGCGGATCCCATCACAGCGTGTCCCCCAGCACCCACAGGGAATATCGTGCCCCTAGGAGGAGCGTTTGGGCTTTGCTGTGATGTGTCACTTTCCAGCCTGTGCTCTGTCTCTTCTCCTGTGCACACCCATGTCAATCAGGCATTGCTCAGCTGGGCTCTGCAGGGACCGGACTGGCTACACCCCGTGACGGGACTGAGGGGGGGCAGTGCTGAGCGTCACAGGACCTGGTTTCAGCGGCGAGAAAATCCAGGAACAACCAAATTGTTGTTTCACCCACGAAAGCTCATGCTGCAAAAACGTCTGTTAGTCTATAAGGTGCCACAGGATTCTTTGCTGCTTTTACAGGAACAACCCAGTGATCCACTAAGCGGAGTTAGGGGCCTGAACTCCCTGTACGATGCACGGGCGACACAGGCACCTTACAACACAACTCACAGCCACCAGCTCCCCAGGCAGGGAGCCAGCCAAGCCCGCCCAGGGAGACACTGACAACGGGGAGGTGTCCTAGCCCTGCCCCTCTCTCACAGATAGGTCCTGTGCTCCCAGCACCCACCTGCCATGTGGGAGAGCCAGGTTCAATTCCTCTGTCCAGCTGCAGAGAGTAGCTCAGGGACGTGAGTACCAAGCTCAGGGCAGACTGTTACACACCAGGGCACCCCCATGGGGACTGGGAGCTTCCACCCCCGAGAGTGAACTCCCAGGCACACGAACAGCCTGAGCAGGAGTCTCAGACAGTCCCCTTGGGCACTCGGGGCTATCCTGCCACCTAGGCAAGTCTGCCTTTGGCTAGATCTGTGCCTCAGGGAGGCCTGAGGCCACCGGCATGAGCTTGGGCTGCCAGCATCACCCCGCCCTGCCACTGTCCAGAAGGGAGAAAGGATTTGAACCAGGGTCCCCCATGTTTCAGGTCAGTGCACGAAGCAGTGTGCCGTGGTGGGGCTCTGTCCAGCTCTCCCTTTGAAGGGGGTTCATTGGGGCTAACTAATGAGCGCGAGTGGGGCAGGGGGATCAGCTCCCCGGTGTGTCCTAATTCCTGCCTCTCAGCTGGGTGCCTGAACTACTGGACACTGTCATCCAAATACCATTGCTAGAAATAAACAATGAAAAGGTGCAGAACTCCAGGAGCTCAGGACAGGAGACTAACTCAGGCAATCAGAGCAGCAGATAAGACAAATCTTGAGCTACTCTGAGGCTCCAAGCAGACATGTTACCGAGACGGAAACTGGCCAGGAATTCTTTGAAACGGCGTAAACACGTCTAAAAGTATCAGTTTGCTTTATGATGAGGGGATGGGGAGGGAGGTTTAAACTATTTCCTGAATCACATCTCCCTTGGCAGCTCAGTCACCATTTCAGCTAGAGCAGAGCGGTGGAGCCTGGGCACTGGGCCACTCGGGGCCTTTAACACCACAGCCCTGGGGAGGGGGGGCTGAGATGGACCATCCTGCGAGGAACACGAGTCCTTCTACCATCCACCACACCCTAGTGTGGAACTGCTGCTGCCGGCTCACCCCATCTGTGGGGACTTCTATCCCCTCTGCCTCCCTCTAGCTGGGGGGTTTCCCTTCTGCACCTACCTGGCAGGGCAGCCCCCGTCTGAACCCCTGATCCTCTCCCAGTTTTGTCCATCTGCCCATCCCGCCCCTCCGATTCCCCCCTTCAGGGGGATTTTCCGGCCTTTGATTGCAGGGAGCAGATTCTGATGGCGCGTGAGGGCAGCAGCTTGCAGCTGTTACTGAGCATGTGAGAAGAGCTTTAGAAGAGAAGACCGGCCAGACTGGGTCACACCAAAGCTCCATCTAGCCCAGTGTCCTGTCGGTCGATAGCGGCCGGTGCCAGGTGCCCCAGAGGGAATGAACAGACAGGATCATCCAGTGACCCACCCCCTGTCGCCCAATTCCCAGCTTCTGACAGACAGAGGTTAGGGGCACCATCCCTGCCCACCCTGGCCAACAGCCATTGATGGACCTGTCCTCCACAGAAACACAGAATCCTAGACAATGAGGGTTGGAAGAGACCCCAGGAGCTCATCCAGCCTAAGCCCCTGCTGAAAGCAGGACCACGAATCTCTCTAGTTCCCTTTTGATCACAGGACCCTGCTCAGGAACAGTGAAGTTGCAAGATCTAACAGGAAACAGCTTCAGTAAGAAGGGCAGCTCCTCTTCCTCCTCCTCCCGTGGGATGAGCAGCCCCCAACTGCCTCTCTGCCCCGGTCTCCTTCAACCCATTGCCCCTTCAGCCTCCCCAACTGCCCCATCACCCCTTCAGCCTCCCCCAACTGCCCCCATCACCCCCTTCAGCCTCCACCAACTGCCCCCATCACCCCCTTCAGCCTCCCACAACTGCCCCCATCGCCCCCTTCTGCCTCCCACAACTGCCCCCATCACCTTCTTCAGCCTCCCCCAACTACCCCATCACCCCCTTCAGCCTCCCCCAACTGCCCCCATCACCCCTTCAGCCTCCCACAACTGCCCCCATTGCCCCCTTCTGCCTCCCACAACTGCCCCCATCACCCCTTCTGCCTCCCACAACTGCCCCGGTCCCTTCCCTCATTGGCCCCCTCAGCTTTCCCCTGCCCCCCAGGCTCCTCCCCAGCTGCTCTTTCAGTCTCCCCCCTACATCCAACTGCCTCCTTCCGCCGCCCCCCCAACCCCGCCCCCAGCAGCCAGACCGGACCCCCGGTAGCCGCCCCTCCCCCCCACAGCCCCGTCCCCCCGCACACACTCCCCTCCCTCTGCCTCGCCCCAAGTTCCCGACTCCACCACTCGCAGATCCCCTTCCCCACAACCACCTGCTTCTCCATCATGGGGAACAGGGGCAGAAAATGCTTTTTAAAAAACCTTTTGCAAAGTAAAAAGTAAAACAAGCCAAGCAACCCCCTCCCTGGCTTTGTGCTGGGCGCCCAGCTGTGGGCTTGTGGCAGGTGTGGGGGGGGCTGTTCTGAGCACACTCCAGTCAGGGAAGGGGTGGAGTTGGCCAAAGGGGCAGGTTGAATCTTTAGCAGAGAATTCCTTTCTCCATTGTGTTAGCTAAGCGTTGCTGTTAAATGTCAGCCGACGGATGCAGCATTTGAAACAATCTGACTCTAAATCCCCTGCCCTCTCAGTTGCTGCAGTTCTCACACCCTCTGCTCTTGTGATGTCACCACATGACATGGTGTCTTCTTCCCAGAGCGTCTTGCAGATTAGACAGGACTTAAGTTTATGAGGTAAACACTGATGCATAACTTCTTCCCTTCCCGCTTTTGACTTAGGAAAAATAAATCCTGTTCACTCGCCCTGCCCCAACCCGACCCAGCCCAGCCCCACCGGAGCTGCTGTGGCCAGGAGACAGGTGCCCTCTCACCTGGCCCTGATCTGCTGTGGGGAGAGAGAGCTGGGGGGGAGTCCTCTCTCCCTGGGGCAACCTGCACCCCAAACCCCTCATTCCCAGCCCCACCCCAGAGCCCGCACCCCCTGCCAGATCTCTCACACCCCTGCACCCCCACCCTCTGCCCTAACCCCGAGACCCTCATCCCTAGCCCCACTCCAGAGCGTGCTCCCATTCGGATCCTCACCACCCCTTGCACCCCAACCTCTGCCCCACCTGAGCCCTCCACACTCCGAACCCTTCAGCCTGACCCCGCCACACACTGTCCATGTGCAGAATGAATTTTGTTATGTGCACCAATAGACAGGAAAGGTGTCACACCTCACCTCCATATTGGTCCACACAACACAATTCCTTCTGCACATGGGGACATAACAAATTAGAGGAAACACTGCTCCTGACTTTCAACCTACCTGTCACATCTTGAATTTCATACATTGACTGATCAGAAGAAAGTGCTCTCAAGTGAGCTACAGACCAACAGTGGTTCATTGTAATTATTCAGCAAGTATTTTAGAAAACCTAGAACATTAGAGGAAATCATGACCTGCCAAGAGACAATTAATGGAGAGAAGCAGCAAGATTAAGCCCGTACATTGGCTTGGTTGTGACTTATTTGCCTGATCTGAAAAAAGATCAAAAGGACCTGAGTCTCCTCACTGTCGATAGCCCCCTGCTCGGCCAATCAGCATTGAGACTCTGAGGGGCGAGAGGCTGAGGGGTCTCACCAGATGTGCCAAAGGACGGCCCAGGTCACCATCAGAGGATCACCTCAGATCCAGCCCCACCTCTTGGTGATGTTACTGAAATATTGGGTCCGTTTAGCTGAGAGCCAATAACAGCCTGACAGGGATAAGGAAAGATTGCTTTATTCTGCAGAAAAAAGGAGAGTTCTGTACTCAGGTACAAAGAACTCTGCTTCATACAAATTTTAGAAACTTTTTATACACTTTCAGACAAAGACCATGCCGTGTTAACACTTCATTGGTGGTTGCCAGACCCCGTGAAACCGTTATTTGGTTAGTGAAAACCAGTTTGGAGCTAGTTCCTTCTGCTTCAAGGCAGAGGAGGAAAGACAGTTTAAAAGTTCAGGTTACTGTGTACGTGAGGCTTTTGCTTTTTTTTACTGGCTGCCTGCTAGTTATTAAGAGGGGTCACCAGTAACTTTTACAGTCTCGCTGGGCCTGACAAGCCCACATTGTCAGGCCCGTTACACAATTTGCGGTTTAATTGGAGGGAAAGGAGCTGGTTTTTTTTTTGGACAGCAGAGCTTTTGGTTATAGCATTATACAGATATTTTGCGCATTGAATTATTATTTAAATAACATATAAAAAGAAAAGGAGGAAAATAATTTATTTAACAATTGTTTGGAAGAGCCCCATAAACCATGACCCAAGGTTTGGGAGGAGGTTTTTAAAACTAAATGTGTGATTAAGAGATACAGCATGAAATACAACAGCAGCATTTTTAATAGCTTGTAAATTTTTTTTAATTAGGCCAGAATGATTAACATAAAAACAATATTTTTTTTATGCAAGCGCAAGCCCTTTTTATTTTAGCATTTATGGCATTTAGCACACGTTTATTTTGCAAAGCTATTTTTGCTATTTTATTAATTTTTTGTTGCAACTTTTGGAAAGCATTTATTGATGCATTAGCTGTCTTCTTAAGCTTTGCAGAAATATTTACTATTGCTTTTTTGAGCTTAGCTATTTTTAACCCAGGAATAAGTGCAGGGACAAAGGAATGGAATTCTGTTTGTTTGACAAGCTACCTTCCCCTTAAGGCCTCCGGACCTCCTGCAATGAGAGCAACCTCCTCCCCTGCCCACACTCCACACACCCTCCTTGGTAGAGGGAGGGAATCTGGGAAAAGAGGGGAAAGAAGCAAGAGAAGAGGAGAAAGGAGGGAGGAAAGAGGAAAAGGGAAACCAAAAAGGACAAACCCCAATGTCCCCAGGGATTCCAACCATCAAACCCTAGGTAGGAAATCAAATTCTGCCACCTGAAGCCAGTGTTTCCTGGGCCTAGAATGCTGCCTGCGCCAGGTGGATCAGACTGAACAGGTTCCAAACCTCTCTCAGCCTCTTACCTTCTCAAAGGGAAGTTTGTTTTCGGCACAGTCAGTGGCAGGAAAGGAGAAAACTCCACAGAGGTTCCTCCTCATGCTCACAGCCGTGAATCCTAATTCTCTCTCAGCCCTCGAGGAGAGACCTCGCGAAGGAGACTTGCGGCAGCAAAGCCGGGGGGTCTCAGAGACTGGCCTGGCCCTGCACCTCTGTCCTGCCCGGCTGATGTCGGGGTCTCTCTGTGAGGTCACCTCCTCCCCACCACCTTTGCCCAATAGGCCGCGGTCCTGCAAAAGGCCTTTGTGATTTCACTGCCACACCCACCCCTCCCCTCAAAGATGATGTCCTGCCCCTGGCCAGCCTGGATCTGGGGTTGCCAACTTTCTGACCCCACAACTGAACACCCTCATACCGCCCCTTCGCCGAGGTCCCGGCCCGCTCAATCCATCTCCCTCCGTCGCTCGCTCTCCCCCACGCTCACTCACTCGCTCGTTTTCACCAGGCTGAGGAGGGCTGGGGAGGGTCCCTTTTCAACCAAGTGTTGTCGGGACAGACCTGGGAAGGAGGCTGCCTGACAAACACCTTTAAGAGGAGCCGTCCCTCCCTGTCAGAAAATCATCTCCCTCCTTCAGTTCAGTAACGGCCTGAATTGTTCCTTATCCCGGCCGAGCTGGAGGATTGAAAGCAGCAACATCAAACCCCTGTGCAGCTAGCAGGAATGGACACAGACACTGTCGGTTCAGTGCAAGTGCCACACTCATTGCTTCCAACACACAAAGACTCACACACACACCTTGCACGCAAAACCTCACCAAGGAGTCAGATGCGCCTGCTGGTTCCCTGCACCCCTGCTGTACAGAATCCAATCCCAGGGAAAGATTGTCAGGCCCAGAGCTGGCTAGGAGCCCGGGGCTGGAGTATTTAACCTACAGTGACGGCACTCGGAGGAAAGATGCGAACGAGTGCAAGTTAAACATTGGTAGCTCTGGTTCCAGCCCCTCACAGGTCAGTCCATCCCTCCAGGAAAGGGGCACAGCTGAATTCCCAGCTGGCTCAGTCTAGCTGCGTAGTTCTTCTTTACACCCAGTCAGGTCTGAGGCCTGTTCCGCACCCTGTGTTTGAGGAGACCGTCATAACCGACTCTCTACAATAGCAAAAGCAGGAGGCCGTGTTATTGCTCCTGCCCCAGCACAGACAGACAACGAGGGAAATGGTCCTTGTTGGAGGGTGGGGCTCCCTGCCCTTGGCTAAAGACCAGCACCTCCCTTTGCCCTTTGTCACTCATGAAGCTTTTCTTTCAGCAGCGAGCCCTAGAGCTCAGTTGCTGGAGCGCTGCGTTTGTCACTGACGGTCGGGGAGCTGCACCATCACTGGGCTCTTCTACCAGCAAGTCCAACGAAAGGACTGATTTCCTCATGTGACAATCCTGGGCTTGTCTGAGGGGGTATCCACACTGCACACTGAGCCTGTCTCTGTGTGGCCTGGCCTTGGTGACTTGTGTTGCCAAGCTGGTGTTTGAGCATCCAGGCTGCAGTGGAGACTCAGGCCTCAGGCTGTC